>NC_046661.1:45973564-45981128 GCF_010883055.1 Belonocnema kinseyi | reverse complement strand
ACGCCAATTAGCACAAATGGTAAGTTCCGACAGTGCCTACAAGTGTGCCTACTGGCCGCTAAATGGCAATACCGGTTTCATATGTATACACCTGGTATTATAGCTCTTTTTTGGATAAACCAGTTTTGTCTCATTTTTTTCGTAGCTTTTGTCGCTAGTACAAAAAATTTTTTTTTTTCAATGTTGTTTTTTACGACTAAAAACAAAAACTACGCGTCCTATCGAAAAGTGGATTATAGCAAATTTGTAGTTCTTTTAATAGCGCGCATTAGCTTATTCAGTTTTTTTTCGTATCTTGCATAGTTTGACCAAAAAATGGAATTTTTGGAGTTTTCATTATTTTTAATATGAATTTTCAACTTTTCGGCTAAATTTAAAAAAGTTATTATAATAATCTTGTAGGGCTTTCAATAACCAACGTTTCTCTTCTCTTGACTTTTTTTCATATTATGCGTTGTTTGGCTCAAAATTTTCATTTTAGTTTGTTTTTTTGGATTTTGAGAATGCTTTAACTCTGATAATTTTTTTTTATAGAAAAAACTCATCAGTATAAATAGTTTAA
This sequence comes from Belonocnema kinseyi, assembly GCF_010883055.1. Classification (NCBI taxonomy): domain Eukaryota; kingdom Metazoa; phylum Arthropoda; class Insecta; order Hymenoptera; family Cynipidae; genus Belonocnema; species Belonocnema kinseyi. The sequence continues at coordinate 45,980,566 of NC_046661.1, read as the reverse complement.
GTTTCTGATTTTTATTAATAACCGTACATAGAATTCTAAAATCTTGAAAAAATGTAGTTTCAAAAATTTTGAAAATGCGCTCGCTTTTTGAATGTTTAATTTAAAATAACTGGTTTACGAACTTGTTATTTTTTTAGGCCTTAAAAAAGTGTGCCAAAGCCGAATTCAATCTGATCAATTTTTCGAAAGTTATCGTTCCTACAGAATACAGACTACAGACAGTCAGGCATACAGACAAACACCTTCGTAAAAATCGTTTTTTCTGACTCAGGGGGTCTCAAAACATGGAGCTTTGATGAAAATAAATCAAGTGAAACTTTACATAAAACCAATACCTTCTCATTAGGATGAGAATGTACAAATAAGATGGTTGCGGTCATTTAAAATATTTTTAAAAAACATTTTTTTATAGTGAAACTTTTCTCAATAATATAATTTAAATTTGATGCAGAAATTTAAAAGATTTCTATTTTATTTTTCAGAGGGGCATCTAGGGAAAGTACCAGACATGATGGCTTAAAGTATCAATTCTGCACGAAATATACACCTTCGCGCACTTTATTTTTGCAAGAATTATTATTGGTCGAGTATAATAATATTACCATAATTTTAAAGTGATTTTTAAGTATTACCAGAAATTTTATTTATTGCTTCTTTATATATTGTATACTTATTTCATTCATGAAACGATTATTTGCTTAAAGAAATTCTATTTTAATTTCACTTTAAAAAAGTCGTCTTTTCTAAAAGAAGCATAATTGAGGTTGCCTTTTAACATTATACATTATACGTTTTTGATACCTCAGCTTTATTATTAGCCAAACTCTAATCTAAATAAATCAATTTAATTTTCTTAAATAGTATTTTCCAGGAAATCTGTGAAATTTGTATCAAGATTGCTATAATTATTATAACTATTGATTGTATAAAGAAATTAATTTTGTTCTATATATTATTGAATTATTTGAACAACTAATGATTAGTTGTTTCTCATATTTCATTGTATTTTCCTAGAGATGTCCACTTTTGTTCTTATAAATTTGGAGCTACGTTGTTTTTTTTTTAAATGCATATATTTATATCTTAGCTTTATTACTTAAAAAATGTCTTCAAGAAATATGTTTAAAAGTACGTTATTTTATTATTTTTTAACATTTACAGATTTTGCTTAACTTGGAAATTTTACACTGAGAAAGGGTCAAACTTAATTTTGATCTAAGAATGTTTGATTTTTTGCCCGCTATGAATGTAAAACTATCGCAAGGCATTGTAAGCCAACTGACGGTCTGACTGAACAATCAAAACTACCAATAAAATGGTCTCCGCAACGCCCTTCGAAATACCACAAAAATAGGTTTCATTTAAAATGCCAACGCCTAAGGGTAATCTAATCGGTCACTTGCCACTCTGATACATACCCAAAACTGAAGCTTAATTTATTTGTTCTGAAATAGTGGGGTAATTTTGAGATACCTTTTATGATAGGTTCCAAAACTTATACCCTCTCATTGTGGTTCAAAGTGTACATCTAAGTGATCGTGACTTTTTTATAAGAAGATAGGACGATATTTTTGTGATTTTTAGTGTCGAAACGTGGTTATGTAGCTCGAGGAATTAGATTAAAATAAGAATTCATCCTTGATGACCGTTTCTTCTTTCTTTAAATCATCAACGTAAGCAGGGCCGTCGGAGCCGTGTGGGCTGGGTGGGCTTGGGTCATGCAAATTAATCAAATTTAGCAAAATTAATTTTGTTGAAATAACCGACAAAAAAAGTGTTCAGGGACGTCCGTTAGCATGTTCGCTATCATTTTCTAAATTTTTAAAACAAAATATTTATTATTCCAGAAAAAAGCCGGGAAGTTTTGTGTTCACTAGGGTATATTTGGTGCTAGTGTGAAGTTTTCACCCGAAACTTTAAAAATTAATAACTTTTGCACTTTTAACGGACAAACGTCGAAAGTTAGACAACACGATGAAGTACGGGAAATAACCAATCAATCATTATTTTAACAATTCAATAATATATAGAAAAAAATTAATGTCTTTAACAATCAGTAGTTATAATAATTGTAGCAGTAAATAAGTTTAAACAAATAGGCGTTTCATAAATAAAATACGTATAAAACATATAAAAGGCAACCTTGATTTTCATTCTTTTAAAAATAAACAGGCTTAAAAAAACATTTTTTTTACACAAATAAAATTTATTTTAATAACTGAAATTCACTTTAACTTTTCAGCGGGCGCGCCCTGTAATTTACTTTGAGCGAGCACTTGTCATAAATTTTACGTCCTTCAGGTTTATCCAAGTTAACGAATCAATTCCAAAGTGTTTCCATGTGAAACAACCACAAAATTTTTAAACTGAAAATAGAAGCGCCGGGTCAACTTTCTAAATCCCCAGGTTATCTTCTGAACGTATCAATAATATTGAACAACCCCTAAAATTCCAACCTATTACTTTTACCGAAACAATTCCAAAGTGTGTCCATGTAAAACAGCCATAAAAATTTTTAAATGAAAATAGTCGCAGAAGTCACCCTCAAAATATTCTATGCTTTGTTCCCAAACCATCAATAATATTCGAAAACACCTTGAAATTCACCCCTATCACTTTTAACGAAAAAATTCCAAAATTTCATCATATAAAACAGCCGTAAAATTTTCAACAAAAAAATAGTCACAAGCGTCACCTTCACAAAACCCCATATTATGTTCCAAACCTCACAATAATATTTAACAACCCCTAATTTGTTTAGCATATTCATCTGACATATTCGATCCGCCATTTTTTTCTAAATTTTTAATATCGGACTCGTAATCAGCGACCCCAAAAACACCCAAATAACACAATTTAACCTATTTTGTGCTTTTTACCAGCCTTTCGCAATTCGGTACCACTGTGGAACGATATAAATGTGGAAAAAACAGAGAAAATAGTACAGGATATGGAATATACTTACACATAAAGGCGCTTATAACAAACAATTCTTTGCAAAATCGCCTGCTTAGTGTTCAAAGAGAGAATGATCTTGGAATAGGTGGAAGCTAACCGCAAAACAATAAGTGGTATGTGTAGGGAAGGGGTATTTGTGCAGTTGTCGTGAATTTTACGACAGCGCACCCGCTGAAAGGTGAAAATGATGGTAATATTATTAGGCAAGATTACGATATTCGTCGCCACAAAGTTTTAATGTGGATTCCTATTAGGGAGAAGGAGCAGGAGAGTGATCTTACATTATTTCTATGACCAGTCGCAGGGATGCCTTCGAAATCTCGAAAACTATTCGAGATATCGTTTTAAAACTTTCAGATTCGTGTTTCTCGCAAAAAATCTGATCGGAATCCACAATAAAATATTGTCGCCACGGATATCGTGATCTCCCTGTGATTATAATATACCAATAATAATTCTTGGCAAAATAAAATCATAAAGTGTTCGAAGGTGTAGACTGCGTACTAAATTTATATTTTTGGATAGGGAGGGGCGGGGTGTACATTTAGGCACCATGGGCGGTACTTTCCCTAGATGCGCATCTGATAAAATAAACAAAAAATCTTTTCAACTTTTATATCAACTCTGACTTATGTTATTGAGAAAAGTTTTACTATGGAAAAAAAACAATTTTCAAAATATTTTGAATGACCGCAAACATCTTATTTTTTAATAGAATTTGATAACTGTATAAGTAAAGGAATCTTTTTCATTCTTGAATTACCATATTTCGTCATTTTTTTTAATTAGTTGTCTTTTAAAATTAGTTAATCTTAATTTTACACAATCTTCCGTAATCTTCAACACTACTATATATATATATATATATATCCAAACTATAATTGCATTTAATTATACTAAAGTATACATAACAAACTTGATAATGCGAAACCAAAAACTCTGTCATATTTCTGCCATTCTTTGCTGTTTAAAATTTCGCGTCAATGAAAAGTACGCTGACCCGCCGAGGAGGCCGTTGCGCCGAAACATTTACGCGGTAATAATATACACCGGGTGCAATCTATTATTCAAAATTCAATACCATTTTAATTTTTAATAAAAAACATTAAAAATTGACCAACATACACCAAAAATGACCAACAAATGACTCCGCGAAGAATATTTGGAAAATATAAAAAATTAGTGCTTTAGCAAACATTTCTATGATGCTAGTGTGCAGTTTGCACCCGAAACTTCAAATATTCATCAATTTTGCAATTTCAACAGAAAAACGTCGAAAGTTGACAAACAAACACCAACAAACGACCGATAAACGATTACAAAAAGAAAAAAATTTATATTTCCAAATTAGTGCAAATTGGGGTGCTAACTTCACAAGGGTCCCTTGAGGATCTCTAGCACAACCCAAGAATCTCCTGATGGCGCCATCTGCAAATCAAGACCATCAAAACTTAAGCGGTTCAGCCTGAACTGGTCTTTAACCAACAGAATTCCTCAAATAACCATCTCTCCTTTAATATCGTTAGTTTTTTCTCGAAGATTTTTCATAAAATTCGGAAACTCAAATATTTCCTTACTGACCTGAACCATTGATCTGTGTTGGCAAGATAGACAGAATTCTGTGCCGCCCGGCCTGGGGAAATGCGTCCTTGCAAACTTTCGCTGCCCACATTCACTGTACATTCAGATTAATGCCTTAGCATATTCACTAATTATTCCCCGCCTCTTCACTTCACTTCATGGAATAATTCGCGCACATTTATAAAAAAATGAGACCTTGTTTTGTTTATGTCTTTTGTATGTCAATTTCGACTTCGGAACGCTCCACCAGGGTGCTTAAACCCACCATGCGGCGCACGCAACCCGGATCGATTTCCGAGAACGTACACGTTGGCTTGGGGTAGTCGCAACTGGTTGCTGTCAGTGTCTCCAGAACGTGAGATTTTTTGGCCCCCGCCGCCTTCTCATCCGGAGAAAAACACATGCAAACGTAGCGTGTCAGTGAGCCGGCTCTGTTACATGCTGCGAAGACCAGCCTCGTGTAAAGCCGAAAATGCACGAGCACGAACCCGAGCTCTCCCGACTTCATGAATGATGATCGAGCAGCTACGTAAATTTATTCAGGTTTTGAATTCCCAAATTACCCTCAGAATGATTAGGCTTATTGCGAAGAGGAAAATATCATTTCCTGTAACATGTAAATATGCATCGGAGACAAAATTTTGTCAAGAAAAAAATTGTTTGTTACCAAATTGTTCCATTTTTAACTTTAGAAAGGAATTTAAGCTAAAACAATAAGTATTCAACCAAAATTTCCTGATGAAAAAGAAGATCGGTAAGCATTGGATCCAGTCCTTTTTCAGATCAAAAAATTAATTTCGAATAAAAAAAAATCGAATCTGCAACAAAAAAATGAAATTTTCTACTAAGAAAATAAATTACATGTACGAGGTACACAATACATGAACAATTACAGATACAAAACTTACAGGTAAAAAATACATGAACTTTCAACCATATAGTTGAATTTTCTACTAAAAAGATACATTTTTAACGGAAAATGGAATGCTTAATCTTTACCAAAACAGATGCATTTTCAAATGAGAATAATAATTTAATACTAAAAAACATAAACTTAAGAATGAAAACGGCCACTTTTGAAGCAAAAAAAAAAACAAATTTTTCTACATAATTGCTCAATCTTCAACGAAAAATTATACAGTTGAATTTTCAGTTTAAAAAAATGTTTTTTTTTTTAACCAAAAAACAATCCAATTTGCAACGAAGCAGATAAATTATTTGAAAAAATGAATTGTAAACTAAAATAGATGAATTTTTGAAAATGAAGAATAATTTTCTACTAAAAAAGATGAATTTTCTAAAACAAAATGTAAACAAAATTGTTCAATTTTCATTTTTTAAATGAATATTAAAACTAAAAAAAAATAAATATTTAACCAAAATTGGAATAGTTTCATTTTCAGATGAAAAATTTAATTTTCGACAAAATATTTTAATTCTCAACGGAAGAAACGAATTTTCAACTGAAGAATATGAATTTTGAGCCAAAAATGAAACAGTTAATATAAAATTTTTTAAATAAATTTTGAACGACAAAAAAAAAATCGAATTCACCATAGAATAGTTCAATTTTTAAGCAATGAAGTGAATGCACAAACGACAACAATAATATTATATCAAAAAGATCAGTTTTTAACCTTATAGTTGAATTTTTCAATTAAAGAAGATAAATTTTTAACAAAAAATGGAATTCTTTCATTTTCAGTAAAACAACCATTATAGAAAATAAGTTTTAACTAAATATTTACATTTTAGGAAAATGAATTAATTTTGAAACAAAACGAAAAATTTTCAAACAAATAATTTTATACTGAAAAGACGAAATTTCAACTAAAAAATTAGATTTCCACTAAAAAACAATGTGTTTTGAAGCAAGGAAAGATATTTTTAAATAAATAGCTTTTGAAAAACGAAATTTCCAAAAATTAATTTTCAAATAAGAATTTTCTACCAAACAGATGAATTTTGATCTAAATAAACACTTTTTAACTGAAAATTGTAGTTTTTACTTAAGCTTTCAGTTAAAAAAAAATAAGTTTCAACACAAGAAAAACAAACAAAAAAAACGAATTTTCAACCTAAGAAATGAATTTGCAACTAAAAAATATAAATTTTCAAACAAGAAGATTAGATTTTCACTGAAGGAAATGAATTCTTAATTAAAAACGAAAATTTTTCAAACAAACACGAAAACAATTTTCATTAAAAATGTTTAATTTTCGATCATCATGCTATCGACAAAAAAATATTTCACTTCACTGGTCAATAACATAACATTCGAACTCAAAGAATTTTAATTCTCCCTTGAAAAAAAATGTTGTCGTTGTTGCCCTTAAATGCGGACTGAATTAATAATTGAAACAAATAAGAAAGTCCAACCATTTTTGGTTAAATTTAATTCTTCGAAGTTTGAAACGTCTAGTATTATATTTTTACATTCTCATCGGAGAAGGTATTAGATTT
>NC_046661.1:45969516-45973554 GCF_010883055.1 Belonocnema kinseyi | reverse complement strand
TGTCAAACGTCAACGATTTGAGACCTCCTGAATCCGAAAAATTGCTTTTTAAAAATGAATCTGTCTGTTTGTCTTTCTATATGTATGTATGTCTGTGAACACAATGACTTTTGAAAAAATTAATCTATTAGATTGGCCTTTGGTACACTCGTTTATTGTCCTAAACTAAAGGTCAAGTTCGTTAGCCAGCCATTTTGCATTAAAATTCAAAAAGTGGGCACATTTTTCAGACCCCCTGAATCCAAAAAATAGGGTTTTACGAATTTGTCTGTCTGTCGGTCTGTCTGAATGTAAGCTTTTGAAAAAATCATTCTATTAGATTGGCCTCTGTTACACTCTTTAAGGTTCCTAAATTAAAGGTGGAGTTCGTTAGCCAGCCATTTTTTATGAAAATTCAAAAAGTGAGCGCATTTTGAATATTTTTGAGACTACTTTTTTTTAATTAAAAAATTCTCTGTACGACTGTTCATAGTATTAAAATAGTCGAACAATTTATCCTTATTACTTTTTCTATAAAATCAAAAATTAACAGAATTATAGCATTTACAAAATTCCAAAAAACACACGAAAATAAACATTTTAAGCCAAATAACAGACGATATGAAAAATTTGCAAGAGAAGAAAAAGTTTGATTTCTAAATGCCCTAGAAGATTATTAGAACAACTCTTTGAATCTTCTTGATAAATGCAAAATTCTAATTTCGACAGCATACAGAATGATGGCAAATACAAAAGTTATATTTTTCATGCAACAATTTCATAGTATTTCAATGATTTTCAAATATATTAATGCATTTTCAACAACAATATATATATATATATATAATAATTGATTAGTAATTGAAATTGAGGAATTTTCAATTCAGCCTTACCGTTTTTTAGCTTCTAAATATATATTTAGAAGTTAAAAAACGGTAAGGCTGCTCAGTAGACCTAATGTATAAAGTTTAAATCATAAAGAAAACATTGGAAATGAGCAAATTCAGTTTATGGACAAACGACAGACGTTCAAATGAAATGTTAAACAACACAACTTTTTTATAGAATGCGCATTTTTTTAAGGGGACAATGAAACTTCGTCTGTTTTAATACTAATGCAAGTTACGAATTATAATAATATACATTTATGGGGATGATATGAACGTTCAGGGATAAACTCGAGTGTGAAGCACGAGATACGGATTGAGAATGTGTTCGTTGAAGCCGAAGGAGCTTCAAGAAAAGAAAATTCACAATCACCAAATTACTGTTGTCAATGCTTTCGCCTTTGGTTTCAAAAAGTCTATGCAATTAACTTTCCTAATAAAAATTCAAGAAATTTTTTGATATTTTTTACTTTTTTACCGTAAAAATCTTGTTTGGTTGAAAATTGATTTTTAGAACTGAAAATGTAACTGTTCCATTTTTTTGTTGATAATTTATCCTTTTTAGTTTAAAATTTAACAATGTGGTTAAAAATGTATCTTTATTGGTAGAAAATTATTCTTCTCGTTTGAAAATTCATATATTTTTGTTAAAAATTAATCTATTTGGTTGTAAAAAAACTGTTTTGTTGAAAATTCATTTACTTGTTGTTTAAAATTTTAATATTGACTCATTGCTTATCTATTGTGCCTTTGAGTTTCAATAAATCATTATTTTGCAATATTTCTTCACGAAACTCTTGGCGCGCACTTTTTTATGTTAAAGAATGAAAATTATTGGAATCCATTAATGCCTGACATTCAGACGGCAAGTAAGATGAATTTATATGCATTTTGTTGCTGTTATATGCTGATAAAAAATTATGTTTACAAAATCAATTTTTATATTCATTCATGCGAGTTAATTGTAGGATAAAACCAATGGAATCGCAATAATAAATATTACAAAAAATGTAATTTTCTCTCAATAGAAAAAATTGTACTCTTTTTTGACTTCGGATATCAAAACTATCAGTTCAAATGCTCGAATGTACACAGGTGGTCAATTTGAATATAAAATAAAAAATGTTAACATTTTTGAAACTCAGATTTCAAAAGATATATTGCAAGGGTTGTAAATTAGAATTTTACAGTAAATTTGTGATCGTCGGAAAAGTGTCAATTTTTACAAAAGTTGCCCGTGTATCACGCTTGTTAACACTTACTGTCAATTTTAATATAAAATTAAAACAGTTTACCATTTTCGGAGCAAAGATATAAAAATATATTACATAGGGAACATAAAAAAATTCAAATTAAATTCCCGATTATCGGAAAAATGTAAAAGTTTAGCATGCCACGGTCAACTTTAAAATGTCTAAGATAAAAAATTGTCAAATTTGACACTTTTCAAATAATCAAAAATTTAATACATTTTTGAATGCCCATGGGCAACATTTTCTAAGAATCCGGAGTTCATAAACTATATATTTTTTTAATTCATATTAAAATTAAAAATAAATAAATAAAAATAAAACTTTTGATCATCTGAAAAGTGTCAATCGGAAATTCGTCTTTTTTCAAAGAAGATTATTCTATATGTTTGTTAGTTCATTTTTTGGTTGAAAATTGAACTATTTTGTTTGAAAATTCAATTTTTTATCCGACAATGCAACTATTCCATTTTTGGTTGAATATTTATTCTTTTTGGATTAAAATTCAATTCTAAATTTGAAAATTCAACTATTTTATTGGAAATTGCTTCCGTGCTAGCTTGAAAATGTATCGTTTTTAGTAAAAAATTCATTTCTTTGGTTAAAAATTCTTTTCTTTTTACATTAATTTTTTCAAATGAAAATTTAAGTAGAAACTGCAATTTTCAGTTACAATTTTTTTTTAGTTGAAAATTCGTCTTTTTTGTATAAACCTTTTCTTATTGTTTGAAAATTGATATTTTTGGTAGAGATTCATTATGCTTTTGTTCATAATCCTACTGTTTTTTGTTGAAAATTAATTTTTAACTAATATTGAACTAATTAATTTTTTTCATTTGTTTTGTTGGTTCAAATTCAATTCTTTAATGAAAATTGAATTTATTTGTTGAAAATTTGTCATTACAGATGTTTAGAATTAATTTTTGCAAATGATAATATAACTATGTCATTTTCTGTTGAAAATTAGTTATTTTTTTCAACTAGAAATTCGTCTTTTTTTATTGAAAATTTATTTTTTTGTGGATGAATGATTTTTTTAGTTAAAAATTTGAATATTTTGTTTGAACTTCGTTTTTTTTCACTATTATTTTTTACCGAAAGTGTTACTATATCATTCTTGGTGGAAAATTTATCTATTTTTTGGAAAATTCGTTTTTATTGTTGCAAATTAATCCTTTTGGATTTTTTTTTTATCAAACTATTTGTTTGAAATTCTTTTTTTCGTTTAAAAATTAATTTCTTTGACTAAAATGTAAACATTAGGTTCAAACTTCCTTTTTTATTCGTTTTTTTTGTTCTAAAAATGTAACAGTTCCCTTTACGGCTAAAAAATTACCTTTTTTAATTTAATATTTAAATATAAGGTTACAAATTTATCTTTCTGGTAGAATATTATTGTTGTTTTGTTGTTTGTTTTGTTGAATTTTTATTTTTTTCAATTTATCTTTTTCAGTTGAAAATCCATCTTTTTTAGCAAAAATTATTATTCTTGTTTGTAAATCGTCTATTTTCGTTAAACATTTTTTTTAATTTGAAACATTAACAGTTTGTTGAAAATTTGTTGTTTATTTTTGCTTAAAAATTCATGTTTGTTGTTGAAAATTCGTCTTGTTTTAAAGACTTTTTGTTGGTAAATTAATTTATTTGTTAAGAATTGCATTATTTGGTGGTAGATTCGATTGTTGTTGCGAAGGTATTATTTATTTAAAAGTTTAACTAGTCCATTTTTGGTTGAATATTTATTTCTTTAGCTGAAAATTCATAGTCTTTGGGAGCAAATTATTCTTCTTGTTTGAAAATCCGTTTCTTTGGCTGAATATTCGTGTTTTTTTATCGGGTTGGAAATTAATTTTTCAACTGTAAACTTAAGTATATATTTAAAATTTCAGTTAAAAATGTATTTATTATATTAGGCCCTGAAA
>NC_046661.1:45962571-45969416 GCF_010883055.1 Belonocnema kinseyi | reverse complement strand
TATATTTACACACAGTCAAAGATATTTTCCTCTTCGCAATGAGCCTAGTGATTTTAAGGGCATGCTCTCCGGTGACCACGTGACCAAACCAGTCCCCGGTTATGAACATTTTTTTTGTGTTCACCATGTGGGTTCACCATTTTGAAAAGAATTATCCGAGAGAAAGTGAATATGCCAAATTATTTTCATTTTTTTTTTGGTGCTCACTGTGTCCACACGGATTGAGATGTCGTGTTTAGAATCGGACAGATTAAATAAAAAGCAATAAAGAACGTTTGTATACATCAATATGTTTATAACTTCAAAGAAAGTTCATTTATAAATTGATAAACTAGGATATTACCATTCGAGTTGCAGGACTTTGCAGAAGATTTTTGGTTTGATGCGTTTCAGATTTTTTTATTCGAGTATATTGAGAACTGATACAAATTTTGGACTTTCTGTATAATAGTCCTGTCAATGAAGGATTTGAGAAAAAAATTCGTAAAAGTAGAATTTTTTTTCCAGATACGTTGGCAACGGCTTTATTAAGATATTGTATAAAGTCCCCAAACATACGTGTACGGCAAAGTTCCGCAATTCTGGAAAGTGTTAAACAATAACATGTTTTTTAAAATTACTCGAGAACTGTTGATTTTAGGTAGAATATGGTGATGTGAAAAAATGTTCATAATTTTATAGTGCACAAAAAAGGTTCTATCTATTGTGGACTTATTATCAACGGCTGCGCTATGAAATTGGATTAGCTGCACAATTCTTTTATTTCTGAACAAATAAAATCTCAAATATCCTGGAAAAAAAGTCAGAAATATATCAGGCGATTTGTACCGGAGCAAATGCAGGCTCCTGTTAACAAAGAAAACGACTAAGTCATTTGCGTGACAAACTATCAGTATAAAATGAGCTCAACTTCAGTGTACAATTTGATATGTTTAAGGGGATGCTTTTGATATGAAACTTCTTACAAGTGTTCCTCCATTTTCATACAATACATTTTCCAATTTGTAGGTCAGAATAATAATATTTAGGGCCTCTTTTAAAGCTTTAAACAAGTAAATTTCCAAATTTAAACTATGATATCGGAAGCAGCGGTGATTATGAGTCCTAATGGCAGCAATGGGAGCGGGGGCGAGAATGGTTACCTCTTTCGATGATATTGAACCCTTCGAAATTTTTTTTACTCACTTTTCCCGCCAATAGACTTGGCTTTCGGGTGGCCGTGAAGTCACTGCAATGCAGGTTCTCAATGAGGAAAATTTCAAAAATAAAATTATAAAATAAAATTAATGCAATGAACATTAAGCCATCTTTTATTTGATGAAGAATATATTCTGCTTGATAATTTGAATAAGAGTAATTACAAACATATCCTTAAGAACCTATAAAAAACCATAATTAAAAAAATGAATTTTTTATTTACAAACGCAGTGAATAAGACAATTAACAATAAATATAACATAATTTTGAAATGTCTATAACTCAGATTAATTTGTACTTTATTCCCTAAGCACTAGAAAATTGTGATGGAATTTACTTCACACGTAGAGGTTAAAAACTTTTCATCTTTTCACATTCTCATTTAGGGGTTAAATCTACTATGTCAAGATTCTTTTTGGTAATGTTAACAACATTCTATTGAAGTAGACTGGGAAAATATGGCCGCTCCCGTAAAACACGTTTTTTATTATTGCTTGCGATGAGCATGATAACTCCGAGAACGATTGTCTGCAATTCAAAATACAAAAGTACAAGTATTAGAGTTGCTACAGATCTGATGATTCCGGAAAATTAGGGAATGTCAGGGAAAACATGATAGAGTTCAGGCATTTTCGATAAAGTGAAATTATTTGAATTATTATTATTAAAAATTGCAACTATTTAGTTGCAAATTAATCTGTGTTTGTTAAGGATTCAAATTATTTGGTTGAAAAACCTTTTTATTTCGCTGAATTCAACTGTTTTTTGTATAAAATTAATATCCTTTTTGATTAAAATTTAAAATATCACGTTTCTCGTTAAAAAAATTTTCTTCTTTGGTTAATAATTCCATTACACAGTTGAAAGTGAAAATACTTTGTTTAAAATTAATTTATTTGGCTGATGACTATTTAAACATTTTAGACTAGATAAACATTTAAAAAAAATTAAATTACTTTGTTGAAAATTAAGATTTCTAATTGATAATTAATTGTTTTAAGTGAAAATTTATTTTTCGACCTGATAAATGATGAGTTGTTAAAAAATGGAACTCTTGAATTTCCTACAAAACAAATAATTTTTTAACGAAAAAGATTACGCTTCTATCAAAGAATAAGGTAACTTTTGCACAAAAATTGGAATAATTCGAGTCAATTTTCAAAGAAAATGATTAATTATAAAAAAATTATAATTATTACATGCATTCTTAACTGAAAATATCAATTTTAAACCAAACATAAAATAGCTAAATTTTCAGTTAGCAAAATAAATTGTTAACAAAAAAAAAACATAATAAAGAAATTTTCAGCAATATAGTTTAATTTTCTAGCAAAGAAATTAATTTATGACCGAAAAGATCAATTTTTAACAATTGAGAGTACGCTTCTAATAATACAGACGAATTTTCTCCTAAAGCAGATAGATTTTCAACTAAAAATACAATAGTTAAATTTTCAGTAAAAAAATGAATGTTTCATTAAATGAAATTAAATTTTCAGCGAAATAGTATATTTTTTAACAAAAAAGATTAAATTTATATTTAAAAAGATCAATTTTCGACAAAAAATTGCAACAGTAACATTTGCAGTTAAAGGAATGTATTGTAAATTAGAAAAAACTAATTTTCAACCAAAAAGATGATTTTTTCACAAGATACAGGCATTTTCAATAAAATATTTGAATTTTCATCTCAAGAAGGTAAATTCTGAACCACATATTTACGATTTAAATTTCCACTAAAAACAATTAATTGTCAACTAGAAATCTTAATTTCCAACAAAGTAATTAAATGTTGAAAAAACTGTTTATCAACTAAAATGATAAGTCATCAACCAAATAAATTTTTATAGGTTCTTAAGGATATGTTTGTAATTACTCTTATTCAAATTATCAAGCAGAATATATTCTTCATCAAATAAAAGATGGCTTAATGTTCATTGCATTAATTTTATTTTATAATTTTATTTTTGAAATTTTCCTCATTGAGAACCTGCATTGCAGTGACTTCACGGCCACCCGAAGGCCAAGTCTATTGTCGGGAAAAGTGAGCACAAAAATTTCGAAGGGTTCAATATCATCGAAAGAGGTAACCAATCTCGCCCCCGCTCCCATTGCTGCTATTAGGCCTCATAATCACCGCTGCTATTTGACCAATTTATGAATAAACTTTCTTTGAAATTATAAACATATTGATGTATACAAACGTTCTTTAGAGCTTCTTATTTAATCTGTCAAATTTTCAACACAATAGCTTGGGACGTCAACATTGTCAGGGCTGAAGTTAAAAGCCAAGTCCCCCGTACAATCTTCAAGATTTTTAAGTTTTGGTTAATATTGTAGGACTTCAGAAAATAGTCAAATGTATAGACTATCCTTCCCTGTCAAAAAGTAATACCTATTAAGTCACTAATAAAAGTATCCATACAAGATTTTAATGTCCATTGTTTTTCTTGGTGCACAGTATCATCACAAACTCTCAACAAAGCTAAGTTGTCAACGACGCACAAATTACGTGATGGATATTTTTTTATTAACAAAACATCGCCGTGAAAATAGAGTACACACAATAGAAAATAGAGTATTTATATATGTTATTCATATATTTATGTACATACGCTTCATGCTTTATATTAAATAAAACCCGCAAAGCGTATTATTTTTAATTCTTAATTTTATTCCTTACATTCTAACCTAATTCAATTTAATAGATTTTATCGATTTTTTAAATTCTGAATGTTCAATTTTGCCAAAATTGAAAATATTGAAAATTAAATAATTTAGGGTTTTAAGGTTAAAAAATGTTTAATAACAAACTATCCAAGGTTTTTATTTACTTCCTATAAATTAATAGCTTGTTTAATAATAAAATTTTTAAATGCGAAATTTCGATGAAACGGGGACCACATATTTTTGCGTACGGCCCTAACGTATTCCTACCTTTACTTTTTAGCCGAGGTTTTTTCTCGATATTATAAGGTTTAAGTGAGTCGTGAAGTTTAGTCAGTAGTGATCGAATGCGTTAAACTTAGATTAGGTGGTTAGAAACCCGATACAACGTTTTCGATTTTTATAAGCGTTAAAGGCATGTGATAATTCGTCCTGTGGTCAATCGGGTACAGTTCCCCCGGAATTTGTTCAACAATAATTATAAAATTTGAAGCTGAATTCGGAGATAGTATAAAATATCATAACGGGCATCCCCGGAATCTTTTTTGAGGGATAATAACAAAAAATTGTATTGTGCTAAATAAAAATGTTATGCATGTGCACTATTTTGAGTTTAGGATCGTTTTTTAGCTCTGTCCAGGGACATCCGTTAGCATGTTCGCTATCATTTCCCAGATTTTTAAGATAAAATCTTTATTATGGTCGGAAAAAATCCGAATGAATGTAACAGTGATAAAATCGATATCAATACCTAAGCGTCACACAAATTAATCAAATTTAGCCAAATAAAATTTTTTTAATTAACCCACAAAAAAGTGTGCGTGGACGTCCGTTATCATGATCGCTATCATGTCTGGAATTTTTTAGACCAAATCGATAATTTTTTCAATATCGCCTGACCTTAAGGCAGGGGTCTCCACAATCCACAGGTGCAGCGTGACCCAGAATCGCTCGGCCTTTTTTCAAAATCTACCCTTTGTCCTAATACGGCATAAAATGCCAAACATAAAAATGTTATAGTTTTGCAATGAGAAAATTAAAAATATTGTATTCGAAATCTATGTTTTTTTTGCGATTCCAACTATGTGTAACTTGCAATCAGGATATTGAAATCAGAATAAGCTATGGCAACTTTTAGTTTATGTTTTGACACTGTCTAGATAGCATTATGGAAATTTCCGTAGAATAGTTGGAATAGTGGAATTTTTAGATTAAAAAATTAGTTTTCAACAAAATAATTCATTTTTAACAAAGTGTTTCCATTATTAACTCGGGTAGAAATTGCCTCTTTATGCCTTGACTAAACATTGGCTCTTACGAGGCCGCACCCAGATTTTCTAGCTGGAAGAATCTAGGCTTTCCCTGTGCTGACCCTCGACAGGTTATTGTCGGGTACTACTTGACTTAAATTATTTATATACTTACTTTTTAGCACTATATTTCTTACCTATACTATGAACAAGGCTTTATTCATGGAGATATATTTAAAAAATAATTTCTATCAATTAATTATTTTCTCAAGGGGACCTTGTAAAGTCATCAACAGGTAAAACGGGTAATGCAGCTGTGAGTGCAAAAAAGTACATTAATTTAATTATACTTAAATTTAAAAAAGTACAAATTAAAAAAATTTCCGAGATGCAAACTTTTAAAAACTTCATTAAAAAAATATATATATAAAACATTTGGTGTCTTAATAATTTAAAAAGAATTTTTCTTAAAGATCGATTTAATTTAAAATCATTTAAGTACGTTTAAAAATCATATATAACAAATCAAGCTACAAAAACCTTTTTTCCTAATTTCTAAAGTATCGGATGAATGCCGTCAAGCATTTATGGTATCGCATTCCGCGTGGTGTCGTAGCTATAGAGATTAGGCCTTCGACTTATGAACGTGCGGTGCGTGCTTTCGATTCTCGGCCATTGCGGATATTTTATTAAACTGCGTCTGTCTTTAGTTAATAGTAATAAGTCTTCTCTAGCCTAATTCAACAATTAGTTTAGTTTTAGAATAACGTGTGTTGTATAGTTAAGAGTTGTATGCCAATAAAAATAAGAGAAAACGGAAGAGTGTTTATCAGAGAGTACAGAAAGTTCTAAAATAACCCAGAATAATCCTGTTGTGAAGACATTCAAGACTCAATATTCCGCAACCCCCTTGACGGCGTGAGATGTACAGTCGCGGAACGGAAGACTTAAGATGCATTCAACGCTAAGAGAAGTCTAGAGCGGATGGAGAGGTGGGTCAGAGAAAATCAACAGTTCCTGTCTGACCCATCTCGACTCTTTCAAGACCCTCCAGTTACTGTCGACCATCCGTCAAAAACAAAAGAAGTCGAAGTATTTTGGAGAGAAGTCGACGAACTGCAGCATAGACTGGCCGAAGACTCAGAAAATATAAATAGCTTCAAGGAGCTGTGTGATGCCCTCATAACACCTGATCAAGAATGCCCACCCATCACTGCCGAGAAGGTGAAAAAAGTATTAAGAGGGATGAAGAACTATTCCGCAACGGGACCAGATTGTATCAAAACCTTCTGAAGGAAGAAGTTTCCTTCGATCCATCAGCATTTGGCCCGTGTTTTCACCTCATATCTAAAGTCGAAAGAGCCAACTTCAGAGTGGTTGGTGGAAGGGCGCACAATACTTCTGACGAAAATAGGCAACTTAACTGACCCGAAGAATTACAGGTCAATAACTTGTTTGAACACGCTTTATAAGATATTCACAGCTATCCTAAATGATAGGATTGTTCGGGCAATTGAACCTATGTGGCAAGAAACGTATGAACAACGAGGCTCAAAGAAAGGCGTAGCCGGATGTCGGGAGAACCTGCTCATCGATAGATGTGTCTGCAAAGATGCAGCATTGTACCAACGTGACCTATCGATGGCCTGGATTGATTATCGGAAAGATTTGGATTCGACATCCCATAGACTTATCATCTGTCTTTTGGAAATCTTAAAGGTTCATCCGCAA
>NC_046661.1:45961359-45962471 GCF_010883055.1 Belonocnema kinseyi | reverse complement strand
GGAATTTGGGTTAGACAAATGCGCCAAGGTTTATTTGAAGCGAGGAAATCTTAATGGCATCCCTGAAGATCCTGAGCTCGTTGATAGAAGCGCCATACGACAAATTTGCGCTGGAGAGACTTATACATACCTGGGCGTGTCACAGAGCCGCATTCAGGATGTGACATCTATAAAGGATACTCTCCGAAGCAGATACAAACATCTCATTCGACAGATTTGGTCTTCCGAACTGTCGGCGAGGAACAAAGTATCTGCAACGAACATCCTTGCCGTCCCGGTACTACTCTATTCATTTGGAATAGTTCCATGGACGAAGAACGAGCTCAGATCTCTTGATATCGGGACAAGAAAGGTTATGCACATGAACAAAAGCATGCATCTTAAGTCTTCCGTTCCGCGACTGTACATCTCACGCCGTCAAGGGGGTTGCGGAATATTGAGTCTTGAATGTCTTCACAACAGGATTATTCTGGGTACAGCACATAGAGTTGCAAATTGAAGAGACCCTCTTCTTAAAATTGTCAGGAACCACGAGGAAGTAGGCAAAGGAGCATTTCTGTACAAAGCAGCGGAGCAGGCTGCTGAAACACTCGGACTTGACTTCAGTATTAGGGGTGAACAAAATGCATCAAATCTAATCTATCGCGAGTACTCACTCCTGAAAGCCCGGATTAAGAAAGCATAAGAGAAAAACTTTCGTGAACAGCTCCTAGATAAGAAGATGCACGGTATCTTCGACAGAAATGTGAAGGATCAGTCAATGTCTTATGAGCTAACGTTTGCTTTCCTTAAATCGCCCAGATTGAAGTCTGGTACAGAGGGTTTCATTTTTGCATGCCAAGACGGTGTAATTTCCACCTAAACAAGCGTCGCCACATTTTGAGCCAAGACATTCCCGATGATAGCTGTAGGGCGTACCATGCACACCCCGAGCATTTATCTCACATACTATCTAGTTGTCCAACACACGCAGGAACGACCTACATTCAAAGGCACAATGCGGCACTAACAGTACTTTATTACCATCTCTATCACTCCTACGGCATTCACCTTAATATCGCTCCTCTAAATGCTCCTAGGGAAATTGAGTCAATTGTCGAGAATGGGAAGTG
>NC_046661.1:45943692-45961259 GCF_010883055.1 Belonocnema kinseyi | reverse complement strand
ATATGTATTTATGTATATGAATATGTATATGTATAATGAAATTCATGTAAAATATTAATAATACTGATATGAAATAACTCCTAACATAGAATATATGGAATATAAAGATCATCCTCTAATTATTGTTATATAAACACTGAATCATTAAAAACATAATATTAATAATAATAATAAATTAAAACAATTAGGTAAAATTTATTATGTTGTATTTAATATAATAATATTGTGTAGTTGCAAAAAATCTTTAAAATCAATGCCTAGTTAAATAGTTCATTTTAAACTACATTGGGAAATTAAACAATTAATTAATTTTACAGCTTAATAATCGAAATACTTTGTTAAAATTGAATTATTTTATTGAAAACTAATTTTTTAATCTGAAATTTCAAGTATAATATTCTTCTAGGCAATTGGGTAAAAATTTTATATTACGAGTATACAGAGGGGCCCCCCGCTGGAAAAACTTGGCACAGCGATATCGTTTATTCTGGGACGTGAGGAGAAGTCTATTGGAGAGGGTAAGACGAGCAGGTAGGCCGCGATCAAATGAAAATCGCCCTTTTTTTCGACGGAAAACTGAGAGTAAATTTATGACCCCTTTAAAAAAAATCTCAGTTGGAGGGGCTCGGCGAATTCTTTTCTCTGGTATAACTTGACAGAGCTTGAAATATGAAGTATTTTATTTACAGTATTTGAACTAAGCAATTGCCTTTAATTGTTCACAAATAAATTTTTTCGACATTAATAATACTAAATAATTTTAAAAAATACTAATAATAATAAAAATAAGTGGTTAAAAATAAATTCAAGGAGTTCAAAATTTAAGAGTTTTTTTCAAATCGAGAATCTGTAATTAAAATGATTTCAGAATAAGGGTTCGAAAATAGAAAAAATTAACAACTTAAAAAATTTTAATCTTAAAATTCAAATTAATTGAAATTGCATTAGCGCTTTTAGATAAAAATTATTTTTAATTTGATACTACTTTAAAGTATATTGAAGGTTTTTAATTCAAAGCTGTTAAGTTGTATAATTTTAATTTTGTATTGCATTTAAAAAAATAAAAATTGATGCCACACATTTTTGTCTACGATAAAAGTCAATTTTTCTTCATCTTCACCACGAAAAATGTAAATTTTTCAAATCATAAAGCTTTAAAAATAAATAATTCGAAAAACTTTAAAAATATAAATCAATTTTCAATTTTTAATAGAAAAGTTTTGAAAAACGCTATCTCAACTGAAGGGGGAAATTCTTTACATTGGTATTAACATATCGTAAAAATGGTAATTTATTTATTTTTTTAATCTGTTAGAAATAATAAAATAATCAATTATTCAAGTCAATTCAACAATTTTTTCAGCTTTTAATATTGAAAATATTTTTATTATGCATTTTAAAATCGATTATGTTTTTAATATTAGGTAATAGAAACTCAAGGACGCGTGAATTTTTGCTACTTTTAAGTTTAACTTGGAAATTAAATTTTGAATTATTTGTAAACAAAACAATGTTTATGGAATTTAAATTGTGAGTATAAAAATTACAATTGCATTGAATTTTTTTTAACAATATTAGGGTAACGAAAACTAAACATTCATTATTTTATTTCATAATTCGCAATTTTAGCGAGAAGTTTCGAATAGAAATAAGTGTCTCGCGTTTAAGGGTTCCCAGCGGCAAAAAATAAGTTAAAGGGTTTTGGCTAATGACCAAACCACGTGACTAAACCAGTCCCCGGTTGAGAACATTTTTTTGACGTTCACCATATCCAAAGGAAATGATATATCGCTCTCAAATTTTTAAATTGAGGAAATGAGAAAATAAATTGCGTTTGTATATTTAGTTTGAGTCTTAATTTTGAAAAAAAAATTATCCAAGAGAAAGTAAATATACAAAATTATTTTCATTTTTTTTTTGGGCTCACTGTGTCCACACGGATTGAGATATTGTGTTTTAAATTTAACAGATTAAATAAAAAGCACTAAAGAACGTTTGTATACATCGATATGTTTATAATTTCAAAGAAAGTTTATTTATAAATTGATAAAATAGGATATTGTCATTAGAGTTGTAGCACTTTGCAGATGGTTTTCGGTTTGATGCGTTTCAGATTTTTTGATTCGCGTATATTGAGAACTGACACAAATTTTGGACATTTTGTAGAACTTTATAAATCCTGAACAACATGATATCTCAATCCGAGTGGACGTAGTGAGGACCAAAAGGCAAAAATCATTCTACACATAAAATGTCATGAACGAACTAAGTCACGTGATCTCGACTTTATCGACGCTCAAAGTTTCTGTTTTTTACTAGAAATCGCTAAAAATACTCTAAATTCGAAAATTTGTGTCACCTTGCCGATGAAAACGCACTGAAAAAGCCAAGTGAAAATTGGTGTGCCTATGCCAATGCGACCAGGCTACCAAGTAGACTACCTGAAAGGGATTAAAAGTCAGAACTTAAAATTTGTAAAAATTTTTAAATTATCTACAAGAAGATTAGAAATTCAGAATGTACGAATTTTTGTTATTTCAAATATATAGCTTTTTCTTTTAGATGTTTAAACTTTGAGTGAATATAACGTATATCGTAAATGGAATGAGATACACCAAAACAGACAACATTTTTTAATTCGTCTTCAAAGTAGTATATTAGTATATAAGTTATAATTATGAATATATATAATGAGAAAATTAATAAATTTTTAAAAAGTGTTAATAATTTGGAGAAAATTCTAAAACGGGAATCGGTTTGATTGCGGCCAGCTACTGTTAATAACTCTGCCCGCCCCGTACGTGGCGAATACAATAGGAACATTATATGACCGTCCCATCACTTCTCAGTGCGGTTTAAGTGCTGAAAATCAGCACAAACAGCCACTGAAAACGCACTGGCGGCCCAGTGCCGTTCGCCTGTGCATTTGCAGTGCTTTTTGGTAGGCAGGGCAGTGATCAATATACGCGAATCAAAAAATCTGAAATGCATCAAACCAAAAATTATCTGCAAAGTGCTACATGTCGAATGGTAATATCCTATTTTATCAATTTATAAATAAATTTTCTGCTAAATTCCAAACATTAAGAGCGATATATCATTGCCTTTGAACATGGTAAACACAAAAAAAATGTTCATAACCGCCCTGTGGGCACCGGGACGTCCTAAAGACGTCCTTGGAATGTACCTTTATGTCATATAATTTGACATCTTTAAGACATCCTTTGGAACTTTTCATGTCTTTAAAAGGTCCTCAGGACGTCTGCCGAAAGAAGTATATAGGACAAGTTTAGGACTTGTGTGCCCACTTGGCGGGGACTGGTTTGATCACGTGGTCACCGAAAAGCATGCCTTTAATGTTGTTAAAAGCATGCGATTATATTGTATGTAATGTATTGTAATTTAATGTAATTGCTTAAGGCTGTTGAAACGGGGCGCATAAAAATGGCGAAATCTATGAGACCCTCAAAACTCACCAGCGGTCAATAATAATTCGGTTTTGTGGTTTAAAAAATGCACTCTGAAGCATTTCCTCCATGGAAAGGGATTTCACAGCTAAAGGGGTTAACCAAACTACATGAATGAAGACCAAAACAACTGACAGCTCTTTGGCGCTGATCGCTTAGCGTTACTCGATCGTACTACTAAGCATTGTACTGTCGGTAAACTTGCACTCCTCTACTATCGGCGAAAAAATTCGAGTCCTCTGGCTTTGAAGTTGAGTAAGTATGTGAAGAAAAATGATAGGTTAATGAAAGAGGTATCATTTTAAAGGTGCAAATGTTGTACGTTAATAAGCCGAAAAGTAATATTCCAAAAAATCATTTGTAGCTTACAGATCTGAAAATCTGGCGAAAAGTAAGGAAATTTGATAGATTTTGAAAACAGTGAAATTCGAAGCATAGTTTTTTATTGAAAAAATGATAGGAAAAATCTGAAAAAATTCATGGAGGTACATTAAACATTTCTGACCAGATTGCCGTCGAAAAATTTGCAAAATGTAAATAATTGTTCGCTTTTTGTAAATAAATATGCGACCGCACTATCTACAGTTCTAATGAAGTATGTGCTTCTTGTTGTCTTCGTAAAAATTGCGATATTTGAAATCAGTTTTTTTTATATAGGAAAGCAAGTGCGAGAGCCCAGCGTGGTGCCGTTTTTTCAGGGGATCATCCTCGGTTTTCCTCAGTCCGACCTACCCAACCTGTGCCTCCGAGCCTCATTCTGGGCTTCAAACCCTTTCCCTGTGGTGAGAAAAACCGAGGACGATCCGCTGAATAAACGGCACCACGCTGGGCTCTCGCACTTGCTTTCCTATATAAAAAACTGACTTCAAATGTCGCAATTTGCACGAAGACAACAAGAACCACATACTTCCTTCAAATTGTAAATTATTACAGGTAGTTCAACTAACTACCTCCAATTTAAATCACGTCATTATCTTCATTAGGACTGAAGATGGCGCGGTCGCATATTTATTCACAAAAAACGAACAATTATTTATATTTTGCAAATTTTTCGACGGCAATCTGGTCAGAAATGTTTAATGTACCACCAGGAATTTTTCAGATTTTTCCTACCATTTTTTCAATAAAAAACTATGCTTCAAAATTCACTGTTGTTAAAACCTATCAAATTTCCTTACTTTTCATCAGATTTTCAGATCTGTAAGCTACAAATAATTTTTGGGAATATTACTTTTTGGCTCATTAACGTACAACATTTGCACCTTTAAAATGATACATCTTTCGATGACCTACCATTTTTGCTTCACATACTTATTCAACGTCAAAGTCAGAGGACTCGAATTTTCTCGCCGATAGTAGGCGGGAATGTTAAATTTTGATAAAAATCCAATTTGTGTTTTTAATATTTCAATTGTTTATTGAAATGTCTTACTTGACATCGGAATAGGAAATCTGTTGAAAGTGATAAAAAGATGCCGCCGCGAACTCGCTGATAATAATTGATAATAATTTTTCAATTTACAATATATATTATTTCTTGCTTTATTTACATATCTTGTTGTCTTGTAACGTGCAAAAAACATATGGAAATGGCGCATAACGTATAGAATCGTATAAATAAAGTATTGTACAACCTATTCTCGCTTTATAGAACACTAATATTATTCGCTTAAATTTCTTATTAAAAATGACAACTTCTGCAGATTTTTGCAGGAAAAATTTGCAACAAATAAGCAAATAACAACATTAGTGGGGCTTACTTTTTACGAACTATTTTCTACGCCCTTATTTACTCCGTTTATTTACATGTAGGATTATTGCGTTTATGGATGTTACTTTACGTCGCACGCGTAATGTGGCCAATATTATACAAGTAAACTGAGTCATTTAAAAGCATATTAAAAATTTAAAAAAAAAGAAAAAAATCTTTTTCGTAATCATCACATTTTCATTGAAGGGAAAAATGCAGCGTACATGCATAAACGATAAACAAACGTGGTAATCAGTACAGTTGTGTGAACTGGTATGATTGGCAAAAATTCCAGTAAGGCAGAAGTCAGACAATTAACACATGCCTTTCAAATAAATAAAATGTGCTTCAAATTTAACTTCGACTGAATTAGGCACAGTGGTGTCAGAAGGCGAATATATCTGTCATGCTCAGTAGTCATTCCTTTATATTTTTAGGTTATATAACGCCATGTGTCAATTTAAAAATACACAGGAATCACCACTGTCTATGCCAGAGATATCCGCGTTTTGACATCACTGGTTAGACACCCTGACCAAAGTTTTGGATCGGAAGTCATCCAAAATAATCGGAGGTATATAAAAAATATAAATCAAATCGATTAGAATTCAATTTGCAATCTATTTATATCCGTGTGCCAACAATAAGTTCAATTGATACCCACATTTAAATCAGTGCGAATTCGAGGTCTGCTGAATTAGAATGAATTTGGATTGCATACGCGGATTGAAAATGGGGTTCAAATTACGCTCCATTTTTACCTTTAATAAAATTTGATCATTATTATCATTATTATGGTCAATTAGGGCACGTCATTTTCGGCTGTCATCTTACTTGTCATTTTTCCTACCGTTTATTCTATCGTTTTTCTGTGGTCACGAAAAAACCACAAGGAAAAATGACAAAAAAAGATGACGCGCTTGTAATTTTGTTCCTATCATATATTTTCGTAAGGGCCCAAGTCATACGGTGAGGCTCTACAGAGACGTTTTTTTCGAGAGCGTACAAATAATTCGATTTGATAAGTTTATTAGAGATTCTTTTCGAAAGATAATATAAGACACACTTCCGGTGCCTTTTGAGCAAGAACAAATCTCAATGCTCTTTTTGAGTGAAGGATCATATTAGACAATAAGCTCCATTAAACCTAAATAATTTTCTTTTTTCTCTGACCTGGTTGATTCAGTGCTTCTTCTGAATGACAGACTGTGATTTCCCAGGATAACGCTCAATACCTGTCTTAGAATTTGATACCCGTTCTGAAATTCTTCAGCGCATTGTTTCTGTAAGACATTACCCACGTATCTGAAATACAACTGTTTCAAATGCTGCTGTATTCAAATTCATAAGTAGCGCCCCTCAACACGCGCCTCTAGGCTATATCCTCCCGAGTCGAAATATAGGCCCTACTTTGACGCTCCAAGTGGAAGTATTGTCCCTACTTTGCGGCTGTTTATTCCACTAGCTCCTACGTAGCCACTCCTAAAGATATTTTCATTCTATTTTGCTTCTATATAAGCTTTAGCCCCTACATTGAAGGCCTTGCCTCTATATTCTTGAGTTTTACTTATGTCTCCTTTAAAGCTCCATATTCTTCGTAGAATTTTTAAACTTTCTATTAACGCTCTTAAATTTTAACGCACTAAATATGAGGCGTCGTTGCCTGACGCCTGCGCCCTCGTGACAGTTACTTTGTTAATTTCTCTAAAATTCTATCATCCCAGTTTGTGAAAGCAACAGTTTAATTGGTTTTAAATAATAAATATTAAAATGATAACATCAAAACGGCTTCAAGAGGAAAGAAGTTGGCCCTAATCTGGTGGCTGCAAGCAAAAGGAAAAATGCAAACCAGCACTAAGATTTTAAAGATAGTTATAAAGAACCCATATCCAAAACCCCCTCAAAAAGATATCAAATGCACGAGAAGAAACGTCAAAAGAAAAAGGTAAGAAAGATACAAATCTTCTGCATTCAATTATTTCTGTTCGTTCAAACTTAAATTATTAAAAGTTGCAAACTTTTGAATTTAAACAATTATTAATTCAAAGCGATCAAGATTTGATAATTTAATATGGAATGGAATGGAAGCTTCTAATGTGTCCCCTAAGGGTTTACATTTTTCTTACACCTTCTCTATTCCTTTACACACCCTCCACACACTTGGTGGTGGAAGGGGGACCTACAGTTTAAGGTGGGTTCCGAACCACCAAGAGCAACAGCCTTAAGTACTTAGAGAAAACCTTTTTCTCTAGAGGTACCGGTCCCACGACTCTCCGGAGATGAACAACTCCCTTGCTAGGCTAGTGTTCACCGCATGGGCCACCGAGACTCTTCCAGAGTGCGAGGCGGGAATCGAACCCGCAAGCCGAAGGAGTGGGTCCAAAGCCTACGCTTTAGCCCCCACGACCATCGTCCCACTTATTTGACAATTTAATATTGAAAACTAAATTCAATCTTTCAAAGTTGTAGCTTCTGAAATTCTAGAATTTAAAATAGGTTATTACAAAACGAAACTTTAATTTTAACTTCAAGCTAATTAAGCGAATTGTCATAAAATCAATGAATGAATTGAATTATACTAAACATACTTTCAAACTAAATAATAATTTTAAATGGGAAACATAAAAAATAAAAAAAATTCTACTCTAGAACCTTGAAACTTAAAGAATTCGAACTTCATTTTAAAATGAGAAAATTTATATTCACCAAAAATTTTACTATTAAAACTTTTTTATAATCAAAGCCTTTAAAATTTCCATTAGTTGTATTGAATTCAATTCACATAAAAGTTCTAAATATATACCAAAGATTTGGATGTAACATGTATTTGAAAAAAATTGTTTCTTCCAAATTTCATATTTTTAAACCAATTTATTTTTATATTCCGAGGGGTCGATCACTGCAAGGTTCCTGATCCATTCACTAAATAATCCCATACACGTATTCTTCAATATTTTTGGTATTTTTGATATTTTTTGTAATCTTAAATATTTTTTATATTCCCAAATATCTTTAAAT
Source organism: Belonocnema kinseyi (assembly GCF_010883055.1). Taxonomy (NCBI): domain Eukaryota; kingdom Metazoa; phylum Arthropoda; class Insecta; order Hymenoptera; family Cynipidae; genus Belonocnema; species Belonocnema kinseyi. Next base: position 45,953,024 of record NC_046661.1, on the reverse strand, counting down.
GTTCGCAAATATTCTGAAATACTCCTCAATTTCCCTTTGCGCTATACAAGTTTTTAATGATACCAAATCATTTAAAATGTTTTTTAAAAATGCCAAGAAATTTCAATAGAGTTTACGTATTATTGTGTAATTGCAAAATATGTTCAAGTGTTTAAAAGGATTTTAATATATTTTAAAATAATTTAATGGGATTTCAAAAGTTTTTTAAATTAAAAAAGATTAAAGTTTATAAATGAATTTCAAAAGATTTCGAATAATATTTATGAATCTTAAAAATTTTTAGAAGAATTCCAAAAAGTACAAGAATTTTTAAGAGATTTGGAAGGCTTCAAGTTTAAAATCGAATTTCAAAATATTTCGAATTATTTAAAAGAGTTCAAGATATTTTTAATGAATTTAAGGGATTTAAAATAATTTCGAAGAATTTTAAAGGAATTTCGGTAGAATTTAAATGAGTTTTAACATTTTAAAGTAATTTTAAAAGATAAGTAATGTTTTTGATTTCTTTAAAGTCTGTTAAATCTTTTGAAATCTGCGAAAATTTGCGGAAATCCTTTAAAATCTTTTAATTTACTGAAAATATATATTGAAATTTTTTTAATCTTTTAAAATATCTAAAAATATTTTTGTATTCAGTGTAAATCTTATTTAAGCACATAAAGTATAGAATAATAATTTGTAGTATTTCTAAAATCTAAAATATTAGTAGATATACGATTAAAAGCGTAGTAATATTTTTTACAGAATGGCTCACAAAAATTTGCAGATGGACTTGCACAGCTGTAGGTTATATTTCAGATTTTTGTTTTCATGATTCAAGCTAGGCTAGCCGAGAGGCGTTAAGAATGCGAAACTTATAGGGTTCGAACCCGCGGGGAATAAAAATTTTTATAGCGTGCGATTATAAATAGTGGAGTGATTGTGTAACAGTATATAATTGTGTGCTTAAACATTTGAACAAATATTAGAGTGTAAATATAATAATATAATAATACTAAAGATTTTTTTTGTGGCGAAAAATCGGTTATAATTTTTTAGAACTGTTTGTTATAGTTTCAGGACTAGTTCAACGCAATGTAAAACAAAGACGATTTTAACTTTTATTGAACTACCCAGAGTATCCTCTACTATAGAATTAGTTCTATAAATTGTAATGGATATTTTTTTTCCGTGTGCAAAATAACCTGAAACATTACCCAAATGTCACTATGTCTTCCTCTTGATCTACTTTTGTTAATTTTCCGCCAAATAATTTTATTCGGTACAGGAAGGTCGAGTGTGGAGCGTGGAATTAGAAACAAAAACTAAGCCTCTATTTTGACGATTGACAATTATTTCTAAGATATATAAATAAAAAACAATTGAACGGCAGTTTTAAATGTGTGAAATGTATGTATTCTGCGATATGCCATAATTTCTAGAAATGTTTTTACTGGAATTGAAGATTTTATAAAAAAAGGAGAACGACAACAGGATATAGAGCAGAAATAAAATTCTATACTATATGATGAAAAAATTAAGTCAGAACCACTGGGGAAAATAATTAAAAGCGAATTATTTTTACCAATTCAATTCTTAGTATTCTATTTTTGTTGTTCTAGAAACAATAACTATTTCCAATCAAAAATTTAATTAGAGAACTTTCTCAAAGAACTTAATCAAAATAACATAATACACAATAATACAATCACACAGAATTCATTTAGAAATTATATTTCTACATTCTTTTCACATAAAAGTTATCTCAGTATTAAAATTAATTTTCCATATTGCAAAATTGGTGCCGTTGAACTTCTAAGATCCGAAAACTTATTAACTACCTCTTCCGAACTGCGGCAGCACTTCTGATTCAGCACCACATCTTCAGTATAACCTTCAATGAATAACTTATCACGGTGGAATTAAGTTTAAATATTTCATCGCTTGGCCAACCGGGAACTCTGGGGTAATTTGTTTGCGAGAAAGTGAGCGAAGAAGGTCCCGTGAAGAGGGTAAAGTTGTATCAGCTTGTTCTCAGGCGCACTATCTTTTGCAGGATCTAATAAAAGGAGAATTTTAACAAAAAGGATACAGAAAAATAGAATGGGAGGAGTAATATAATAATTTTGAGGAAATTGTTTAAAGTCATTTCTAATTGGCTGATTTAAATAAGAACGGTTTTATTAATTGAAATAGCTAATTAGGACAGAATACAAATGCACCATCGAAGGGATCATCAATATCAGATAAGGATATTCGCTTTTCCTGGAAATTTGTCAAATTCACTGAAGTAAGATTTAATGTTATAGAAAATTCTCCATACTTATGCATAAAAAACTAGTTTATCATAAGGAAGTATCCTTTAGTTAGATGAGGATTTGGAGTGGGGGCGTCAAAATTACTTTTTATACTATTGTAGGGCAAAGGAACTAATTGTCGAGAAAAAAATGAAAACCAAGCTTTGTTACACTCTTTCTTCTGCTACAACTTTAAGACTTGTTTGCCCGAACAGATAAATGAAAATTGAAACGTAAGATAAAAATGGTGATGAAAAGAAAATGTGCCTAAAACATCGTTTCTCAAGGTACATTCCTCAATCGCTGGAGTGCTGGACCGCCCTTTTTGTACTTGTTATCTAAGCGCTATGTTTAAAGATTTAAAATTTACTTTTTAACCCTCACTAACACACATCGAATATAAATAATAAGAAATTATTGTGAATCAAAAATGGTGAATAATGTATAGTGTATTAAAGAAAATCATTTAATCTTATTAGAGTAGAATAGAAAACCACAAAAACTTAAACTAGTCCACTGGAAATCAAAAGAAATAATTTATAGGATAAAAATAATATTATAATAGCGAAAAATGATAAATTAAACATGAAAAATAAGATTTTAAATTCAAAAAACGAAATGCCTAAAGGTGATGGGCAAAAGTTAAAATCGAATGTAAGGACGTCCCAGTAATCGTGATGCCAATTTTGTTGCTAAGTTTTTTACAAAGAAAAAATGAAATTTACTTAATGAAAAAAGCTAGCGGGAGTAACGATTCCGTCACAGCCGCTCGTAGACATTGATTTTCGCTAGATTTCCATGGATATCCTCTTCCGTACTTTAAACGAGAGAATAAGATATTTATAAATTAATTTTGGTATTTTTAAGTCTTTACTTGAATCGCTTAGTTCAAAAGTATGTATAAGAAATGCACAATGCCACAATAGTACATTATTAACCGAGTGGGGGATCTAGGACAAACTTTCCACCTGAGGGTCAATTTCTTCTATATCGCTCAAATGCGAGCTGGGATTTTAACAACACAATCAATCTCTACTCATTCAACTTCACGACCAAGCCTCTGGACCTGTGAAGAGGGAAGTGGTGGTGGAACTTGAACATGTGGCGATTGAGAAGATTTCCCCTTAGTGGGCAGGCCTGATCTAGCAGAATCCCGAAGAAAAGTTGCCGCGCATAAGAAGCGAGCGATCGAGGAATCGTTCACGATCACTTTTACTGTTTCGTGCCAGGGTCACAAAATCGCATTTCCCGCGCGGGTATTAAAAAAAAGTGTTTACCGATGAGATCCTGTTTGTCGTCAAATCATAAGTGAAATTTGTCGGGAAAATTACTTTAGATCATTCAGCGAAAATAGGAAACCAAGTAACTGCTATACTACCATAAAACGGATAAAAAACATGGTTAAGCGACATTTGTTCGAAAAATGTTTTTTTTGCATCAGTTTCAATGCGATCTTTAACTGCGCCTGGCTATCATAATTGACATTATAATTTTAAATTAAATAATAATATTATTAATAATAATAGTAATAAACCGGGCTCACCCGAATAGCTCTAAGAAAGCATGCACACGTCATTCTTGTCACCTCCTACGCTTGCGGCAGCTCGTAATTGTATACCTACAACATCATTGCAGGAGGTTTCAAGCATCGTATGAAATTAACTTATAACATCCTAACATCATTAGCCACTTGCCTTGGTCGGTAGCTATGATGTATAACCCGGTTTTCCCGAGTAAAAGTTTGAAAATAAACCGGGTTCACCCGAGTAAAAGATTGAAAAATAATAATAATAATGTTCTCGCGTTGGTATCGCGTTGGTATCGCGTTAGGGCTTGAGCTTTTCTCTCATGGCTTTGACGACTATTTTAGAGGTGACACTGCTACTGACAGGGTTTCCCTTCCTAGACAGGCAGATAATGAAGAGGAGAGGGACTAAGAAGAACACCTAAATCCGTCATTAATAATGGAGAGTATTTTAAAGATTTTGAAACGCTTGTCGCTTCCCGAGGATCATCGGGGCACTCCTGGAGCTACCGCTAGGGGTCACAGTATACAAGACAGTGGCGATGATATGCTGCGAGATGGTCACGCAAATCTCAGTAATCAAAGAGCTGGCCAGGAAAATATCTGTGTCAAAATGTAAGCAGTGAAACATCAACTGTGCCTGCTGATGATGCTTTGGCTAGCGTTATCTATTTGCGGCGAATCACCTCAACAGAAATACTGCGGGTCTGCATCAAGTGGGACACCACAATGAAAGATCAATTGGTGCGTCTCTATTACGAAAGTGCGAAGTTTGAAGCGAAAATGAAAAAAAGGATACAATTTGAGAACGAAATTTGCTGCAATGTATCCTAATATAAAAAAGTCGCACTCAGCGATCTTATCGCTAAGCTGAAGGACACCAGGGCTAATCTACACTTCTCGGAAGACCGAGCAATGAAGATTAAACATCAAGTAGATTTGGTGTGGAAAAACGACGGCAATGAACATTAGTCAAAGGCAGCCGCGTCGCAGGGTCAAGTAGGGGTAACTGATGTTTTTCCTCAACCTGTTGATGATTTAACACCACCACACCCTTCAGAGGTGGATGGCCTTATACAACCAGAAGCAGAAGAAGAGGTTCAGCAAACAAAAAGACGATTAAAATGGATATCCCATATGAACAGAGATGTTATCGCGTCTTTATTTGTTTGGAGAGAAAAATGTTTAAAGTTTGAGGACAAAATTATAGACTCCTCTTACTTAAGTACCCAGAGCTAGCTTCAAGAATAAATGAGCTGAATCTAGCAGATCAAAAACGTTCAATATCTGTAAACAGTTTGCTTTCGGCTGACGAGATAGGTGCTAGGGATAATGAACATCCAGTACCGGATCCAGTAGAACCACATCCAAGTATTAATAATGATGATGTGAACAGCGAAATTCCAAGAAAACTACAGAACCTTCAAAGAAATTTTGGCCATGCTTTACTAGAGTTGTGATATGTAGAACCTACTAGGAAATGGGTGTCAGCAAAGCAAGGTGCAAATTGGGTCGATTAACTTAATATAAAAAGGAAATAGAACGAGAAAGTTGATAAACCATGCTACAAAATCATCCACCATCGGCACATCTAGACATTAACACCGTTAAGCTTTGATGAGATTATAGACTCCGAACGGAAGAGACTTTTAGACAGATGAAAGAAGGTTATATTGTGGACTGAGTGTAAAGCAAAATAACCAGCAAAACACCGAAGTCCGTCAATTGGAAAACATGACTAACTATTGGTCGGATGTTTGCGGAACAGTGAACAGATGCAATTTGTACACTGCGTGATTCCAACTGGAGAAAGCAGGAGCAAGAAAAATCCCTGGAATAGAGCCGACAAACATCACAGCTTTTGCTTTTTCAGCCATCTTGAATAGGACAAGGAACTTGAAAGCTCAACGTCTGGACATCGTGCTCAACTTTTGGCACAAGTGATTGACCGGTATGCATCTTCATTGGCAAGGTCTTTTTAGAACATCTTCGAACACCCACATCTGATGCCAGGCTTGATGATTTAGGACACTACGTATGTGTTACCTAAAAACCAGACACTTAAAATCCATCTGAATTTCGACCAATTAGCCTGTCTTCCAACAATTAATGAATGCCTAATAGCTATCGTTGCAGATAAGGTATACTCTCATTGCGACAAGAATGGCATCCTTACAGAAGAACAAATAGGATGTTGTAAAAACCCAGAGGGCAGTAAAGATCTAGTCATTATAGACGCTGCTATCATGACTCAAGCTCGTAAATAACAAAGGAATTTGCACAAGGCATACATTCACTACAAGCAAGCGTTTTCTTCCGTGCCGCAAGACTATTTGCTTGAAGTCTTAAAACTTGACCAAATCTGCCCACTCATCATTGACTTTCTAAGTCGTGCTATGATGCTTTGGGATACAAGAATCAAGTATTTTAATCATCGACAACCAAGGATAACTAAATTAATACGCATTACGACGGTTATATTTTAAGGAGACTCCCTCAGTGCAATTTGGTTGTGTTTAGTGTTAACCCCATTGAGCAAAAGACTAAAAAACATGTTTCATGGATTCACAATACATAATAATGAGGATGGTCATCAAGTGACCCATCTTCTGTACATGGATGACCTGAAGTCACACCTACGCCATCTCTATCCTCACGTACTCCTTCGGGCTCATAAAATTGTCTAAAACTGACCTTGAAAAGTTAAACAAAATCGTCGGCGTAGGAATGACGAAGCACCGAATGCACCACATTAATTGAGCGATTGAAAGGGTAGTTCTACTATGTCATATACGAGGTAAGGACATTGCAGATGCCAAAAAACTGTGGACGTCACAAGTTATATAGTTTCGAGGCTATTTTAAAAGCAAAGGAGATGTTGCGCTTTGCAGCACCATCTGTAAAGTGGATCTTGACTACATGCTCTTGCATTTGTCCTCGTAAGATGCCTTGAATATCAGGACAGAAACCATACAGGAATTGTAAATAAAATGAAGACAGAAAGTTATCCATAGCGAGCGCCCCAAAATGTTTGATCAACATAAAGTGGATAGTGAGGCATCCAATATTTGGCTGAGAAAGGATGTTGTAATGATGTAGCGGGCATTATACATCAACAACTTGCCCTAAACCTAGGACTCTTGAAAGAATGGATGCCCTTCTAAGGATACATTCCAATGCCCGTTTTAGAAAGCGAAGATCACATCTTATATTGGGATGTTACTATCCAAACGGATCATTAGAACCGGGCCAATCGACCTGACATCGTGATGCAAGAATAAAAAGGTGGAAGAGTCTACATCATCGACATTGATTGTCCGCTTAACCGAAATTTGCAGTCAACCTATACAACCAAGATTCAAAAGTATAGCGAGTTAAGGAATGAAGTAAAGACCATTTGGAGGAATGTGAATCATGCATCTATTCATCCCATTGTGATTTTGGCTACAGGCAATGTGCACGCAAGATGCACTGAACATCTTGAACATTTAGGAGCCAGTAAGGTATTGGCAGCAGCTCAGAAGGCGGTTTTATGAAACACCTGTCGCATTGTAAAAAAATTTCTTGATCATCAGGAAGCGAGCAACTAAAAACCTGTGGAGAGGCAGATGGTACCTCTAAGAAAGCATCCAGAGGTAACTGTAGTCACCTAAAACGCTGGCGGCCGCTGTTTAAGTATAGCTGCGGTAAAAAACGAACGCCAAACTACAACATGGTCCTAATTTTGTACCTACAACAGCATCGAAAAAGATTTTAAACATCGTTTTAAATTAACTTATGTCATCCTCACCCCATCAATCACTTGACTTATTCCGTGGCTATATTTAAAAAACCGGGTTCACCCGAGAAAAAGTTTAAGAAAATAACAATCTTAATAATTATTAAGACCAATTGAATGTTTAGAATTGCGAATATTGAGGAAATTGATCAAATATAATTGAAAAATGTAAGAAAAGTACTTTGCAGTGTCTGAAATTTGTAAGAGAAGTCGAGTACGTTATGAAATACGAGGAAATAATATAAGCAAAGCAATAAGTGAAGATTTTGTCTGGAAAAAGTAGTCGAGCACTCTTCTTGTTATCAAAAAAAACTCTACATGTGCTTTACCTAAAGTCTCAAGTTATAAACATTTCGTGTTGAACAAAGATGCCCAAGCGAAGAAATCCTTAAGAGGCAGCATCACTAGTACTCATAAACACTCCACCATCATCCGCATGCATTGCATTTCGATTCCGGATTTCTTCGGTTGCAAAAATGGTTAGATTGTTTAAAAAATCTATTTTTATTGCAAAATCAGAAAGATCACATACTTTTTACTCAAAAGGAGTTCTTGACGTAAACGGCTTTTCCTAAATATCTCCGTTTAACCCATACATCGGTGCTCACGTTCCTAAAGCTTGAATAGATGGGTGTAATTCTGATCATTTCATTGCAGATGATATAAATTTCTTGAATAATTACGGTTATGACGTTTACAGTATTCCTTGAGTATTGAGCATAAGAACAGAAGTATGTGAACTGAATTAGAAATGTGAGTAACAAAAGTGCCGCGCATAACATCATTTGTCCATTGTGGACTAATAATACATGTTTTCGTGGAAATTGTTCCAGATCTAATAGCAATTATTAATAACAGAAGCTATATGTATCTACTCTTTGAGAGTTAGAGATGACATCTTAAAGTTGCTGCAGACATTTAAAGGATTTAAACTGCAGAGATCTATATTAGGCTAGGGCGAAAAACTAACATTGTGCGTCCAGGAAACGCCTGGGTGCGGAAAAGTGTCCTAGTCCAATCCGAAACTCAGCGCACTTTGAAATTTTAAAATCGGATAATATCTTCAGTCTGTTCTTTGAGGGTGAAATCTCGAAATTTCACTAAAAGGCACTAAAATTTAAGGTTTTGCAAAAATTGGCTTAAAATCGATACCGATGCCTATCAAGGGTGACTTTACGATGAAAAGTCATCAGAGGGTACTTAGAGATCCGTACTGAATCGCCAAAGTCACCTCATGCCAATCCTCATGAAGGGGGAAATGGCTCAAAATTGCCCATTTTCGAGTAAAACGCTTAAATACTTGTGCAGCTCCTAGATCACTGAGTTCTACAATTTCGAGTGACCCAGAGCCCACAACGTGGAGGTGGCTGCACATCGGGCTCCACCCACGCCCTACCCAAACAACCAACCATATGTAGAACGTGCTTATTTAAGTCTCAGAGTCATTAATTGAACCAACAAAGTCCTTCTTAGTGTCAAATAAGTTGACAGTCTTTCGAGAAAGAAGTGTGGCGCGTATCTGCCGGTCCCGAGCCTCGGGACCGATGCCTTGTCTGGACACCTCTGTTACCAGTCTAACAGTTCTTCCCAGCGCTGCTGTGTGACAAGGGGAAGATGTAAAGTCCCAGTCTGGTACCAAGCCATCGGCCATAGATACGAGGGTAGTTCAATAAGTCCTTAGAATGACCAACAGATGGCGCGCGAATCGCTCCAAATCATCTGTTTTCAGTCAGCACCACTCCCGACTAAATAT
>NC_046661.1:45940628-45943592 GCF_010883055.1 Belonocnema kinseyi | reverse complement strand
TGTGGATGAAAGATGGATACACCATTACACTCCTGAGACAAAGGAACAATCCAAACAGTGGATTTCCACAGGCGAACCAGCTCCAAAGAAGGCAAAGACCGTTAAATCAGCTGGTAAGTTTATGGCTACAGTTTTTTGGGATGCACGTGGAATTATACTTATTGACTACTTGGAAAAGGGTAAAACAATCACTGGTGAATATTATGCATCATTATTAGAGCAGCTGAAAGAAGAAATTTAAAAAAAACGACCACATTTGGCGAGAAAAAAAATTCTCTTTCATCACGACAACGCCCGAGTTCACACATGCTTCGTTTCAATGGCTAAAATTGAAGAACTAAAATTCGAATTGGTCGAATACTCACCGTATTCACCAGATTTAGCCCCCAGTGACATTTCTTATTTCCAAACTTGAAAAAATGGCTCGGTGGACAGAGATCTCCAGACAACGAAGACGTCATTGCCTCTGTAAGTGCTTATTTTGAGGAACTTCCGAAAACGCACTTTTCTGAAGGATTAAAAAAACTTGAAAAGCGATTGACCAAGTGTATAGAGCTCCAAGGAGATTATGTTGAAAAATAAAAAAAAATTACCCAAAAAAAATTGTTTTTATACTTCATTCTAAGGACTTATTGAACTACCCACGTAGCTTAGTGGTAAGTTCATCCTCTGTTATAGGAATTAAAACTGGAGGTACGGTAAGTGAAACATCTGTCTGTTCCCAATCAATTATTTCTGCGTAATCATTAGCTCCAAAATTAATTTTTGGCACAATATTGTATGTAACAGTTGTCTGTTGCTTATATTTTGCTTCCAGGATTTTGGTGAGTGCGTCTTGGCGAACGGTAAGCCTAGGGTCGGTTACCATTCCAAGAAGTATATTTTCTGGCATAGCAGAGAAGCCGTTTGTCTGAATGGAAATGTTTACCACATTTCGGTACTTCAGATGAAGAAACCTTGACAATTTGATTGCTTGAAAGAGGTGCCGACTCACATCAGCGATAGACTTATCCCGTCTGATGTGCAACCACTGAGGTACGTATACTGTGAGTAAGTATTCAACTAATACTTGCAGATTGTTTGTGGGTCTTTTTGTTGATATGTATAATCTCAGATTTTTATTTGCAGTTGTCAGCCAGCGAACCATGTTGATGGGGCCTATCTTCTGGGAGGCCAGCTCAGGAGAGCACACTCCGAACCGTGTGGCATCTGATATCTCATAAAGATACCTTTGATCTGAGCTGAGATCAGTGGGCTCAATCTCAGGTAAGTCACACTCAACTTGTTTAACCTTTACAACATCAAGGGTCTCACAAGATGGAAGTTGTCCCCCTATTGGCCCTGAGTATTTGTTCGGACCAGAGGTAGATCCGTCAATAAATACGAAGAGACTTCTGAACGGTAGCTCATTGAAATGTAATAGACAGACAACCCATTGTAAGGGACGATCAAGTCGTTCCTCTAGTAGACGAATAATTCCTTCCTTCCAGCCCGTATTCGTATTTGTACCGTCACAGCCCACGACTACTATTGCATCGAAGCCTCCATTCAGCTCTGTTGTTGCGTAATTATAAATAGAATCACACTCATCTTGGGCATGGCTCGATGGTGCGACGACATGGCCTACGTATTTAGAACCTGGTTCGGCCACCAAAGATATTTGTTCCTCGTTAATAAATCCGGAGGCTGTCAATGTTTCGTCTTTCCGACTATCCTCATGGCGTGATTCCTGCTTCAACTTGGAGCCTATTTTAATTTTTTCGCGCCTTATCTTACTTTTATCTCTGACTAGACACTCAGGTTCTTTTTGAGAAATATCCGGGGAGATCATACCTGCTCGATTGGCAGCGAGGAGTACAGACGAGCTTAAATGTGCCGCAGTTCTTATACGTACACCATATCTTTGAGCAACTACTGCTGCTTCAGATAAGTCAAGTCTGGACTGCGATGATTTTCTCTGCACAAGTCTGCGTGGGATGTCGTGAAAATCGTCATCATCTGTAGAAGCATCAACCCTTACCTTAATTTCAGGAGGAGGATTATCACCTTCACCTTCCTCAAAGAAGGAATCTAAATCTATATCCATATCAATCGTAGAGGAAGATGTGGAGACCGATGCAGTAGGAACGCTTTCCCCACCTTCTCCCCGTTCAAGTCTGCCTCTTTTTGCATTACGTTCTTCTCTCTTATGTATTCTTTTTGTTTTAGAGACATCTACGTTGGCGATTTCCATGAGTATTTTACCTCTTTCATCAAGATAGAAGGCATTCGCTACGGCTGGAACCTTCTTTTCCTTGGGACAGGAGCACCTAGACAAGTCAACGCACTTACAGGCGGCTATGTTAAATAATTCAGAACAGTACGCTTTGAAGGCGGCGATTTTCTCACTCTTATTACTTTGAGAAGTTGTTTTACTCTTCAATGAATTTTTCAACGTAGTATATTTTTTAAGAAGATTTGTGAGACATTCCTTAATACGCTGCTCTGAGACCGTTGGGATAGAAGCAGATTCCCAAATAACTATTAGTTTGGAACGGACTTCGTCGGCAATGTCTCCCAACGAAGGCTCCTTGTCTTTTTCTGAAAGACACTCCATTTGCCTTCGAACCTCCTGACAACATCGCAAAACGTCAGCCCTCGTTGGCAAAACGTTCGGACCAAAATCTTTTGGAGAACCAAATATAGGGCACTGCACAAAGTCTCTCTTTGTGAATTTCGACATGCTGTGGCATACAAACCAAAGAGGAGAGTGCAGGAAGGACCAGAATCTCTACCACCAAAAGAACCAACGAGGAGACAATAAGAAGAAGAAACTATAACGGCAACGGCAACTAGCACCTGCGAGTGAACGAACATTAGGCGTGAACCGACAGTACAAGCCATTTACAGGTTCTGACATGTCTCGACAACGCTCGACGAGAGGGAGTGGGAGGGTAGGGGTGAATGAGACCGGTGACCGGGGGG
>NC_046661.1:45912947-45940528 GCF_010883055.1 Belonocnema kinseyi | reverse complement strand
GGCGACTCGGTACGGACCTCTAAGTACCCTCTGATGACTTTTCATCGTAAAGTCACCCTTGGAAGGCATCGGTATCGATTTTAAGCCCATTTTTGCAAAACCCAAAATTTTAGTATTTTTTTAGTGAAGTTTCGAGATTTCACCCACAAAGAACAGACTGAAGATATTATCCGATTTCAAAATTTCGAAGTGCGATGAGTTTCGGATTGGACTGGGTCACTTTTTCGCAACCAGACGTTTCCTGGACGCACAATGTTGGTTTTTCGCCCCAGCCTAATCTATATCAATATCATTTTTTAAATAGAACGTTGGTTTTCTGATAACGTATTTCAGCCTCAAGACGCACCTAGCTTATAATTAGCTATTTACAACAAACTTCTTTCACCTGAAGCGAACACAACCATCTGATCCATTGAAATTATTTTCCGATGGTCTGAGATATGTTCGAAACAAGAGGATTAAAACCGCTAAATACTGAACTAATCATTTAGAGCATTCCAGTACAAAATTTACAGTAAAAAGTACTTTTGGAAAATACGCCTTCCACACTGCAAGAACCTGTCTACATAAAACGCATATCTTCTTTCTTGTAAAGAAGGCATCCAGAAACTTCCAATCAGGTGTTTAAGGTGTGTTTCTAAAAATCCATTTTTATAAACAAAGTCTTATTTATATTTGATCCACCCTCGTATTCTCTCAAGACAGGAAAAAGCTAGCAGAAAACCTTCTGCCCATAAACATCGTACAGCTTAATGAATTTATTATTAATTGTTTCATTTATATTTGCGCTTTAAACCAAATTGAAATATAGGCTCTACCTTCACGCTACAAGTGGAAATATTGCCCCTACTTTGTGGCTGTTTATTCCACTAGCTCCTACGTAGCCACTCGAAAAGATATTTCCATTCTATTTTGTTTCTATATAAGATTCAGCCCCTGAATTGAAGGTCTTGTCTGTATACTCTGGAATTATAATAATGTATCCTTAGAAGCTCCATATTCTCCGTAGAATGTGTAAGTTCTCTTTTCATGCTCTTAACCCTCTGATGGTTCCCTGGGTGTGCAGCCACCCAGAAGTGGTATAAAAGTGAAAATTGTCAAAAAGATATGAAGAAGGAAGTGGGTGTAGGGTTCGCTAAATTAGGAGGAAAATAAGGCCTAATTGTCATGCATGTGACCATACACAGTATTCTGAATATATTCGCATTATAATAATTGAATTTCTATTATTGGAAGTAAATTCAAATCACTGAAAAACGATCAATTTTTTAATTGCTAATTAAGCTGCAAATCAAAGGGACAAATTTCAAATTTAACGTTCATCATGCAAATTCAGAACTCTAAAATTATTTTAGCCATTTAAAATTACCAAAATTATACATTTATTGCCGTACAAATTTCAGTTATATAGTTTAATTTGTTTGTTTTTGTTATTTTGAACCTATTATTATTCACTCGGGAAATTTTACAATAAAATATTGTTCAATTTGAAATGATTTATTAGCTTAAATCTTCAACTAGAAATCGGGAAATTTTAAAATACTACATTGAAAATAAAATAAATAATAAAAAACTATATTGTTGTAATATGATTCCATTTTTAGAAATTCTATCATTTTAAGCTCTATTTTAAGCTTGATAATATATTTATCTCGCGCTTCGGGCTCGGTCTTTATGACAGACTTTTTAAAACTAAAGGTCAAAGCATAGACAATAGTACTTTGGTGAATGTGAATTCTCTTTTCTTAAAGCTCCTTCGGCTTTAACGAACACATTATGATTACGTATTTCGTGTTTCGCACTCCAGTTTGTCCCATAAATGTCATTCCCATAAATGTAGAATGTTGAAATGCCAAACAGGCATTGGTATTAAAAGTGACGTACTTTCATTGTCTCGCTTAAAAAAATTCGCATTCTTTAAAAAATGTTATTAAACATTTTATTGCAACTTTAGTAGTTTTTACATAAACTGAATCTGCTTATTTCCAATGTTCTTTTTATGATTTAAACTTTACCCAAACGGTCTACTGAGCTGCCTTACCGTTTTTTAACTTCTAAATTATGCCCCTAGCCGCAGTGACCCAGACTTTGTCAATTGAATTTTCTACCGCATTGTGTTCTACATCGTAGCTGTGGTGATCTATTGCTTAATCTGCTAATAATTGACTAAACAAGTCTCTCAAAGCGTCTAGGATGGAGAGTCTGCTTACAACAAGAGTCCTGCGAAACTTCGATTAATGAGGTTGGAGTTCATATGGTCTCTTTTTCACATTCCCTGTTCTTGACGAAGAAGGTGTGAGTCTCGTAACAGTAAAGATACGTGGGTTAGCGTTCGCTGATGATAAGGTTGTTATGGCAGAGTCAATCGAAGACTTGCAAAGAATGTTGAATAAACTAAATGCCAGCGTGAACAGCATGGGCCTCAAAATTAACGCAAATAAAACAAAAACTATAGTGTTCGAAGGAAGGAGTGAGAAAAAACGATGGAATATTGTATTAAATGATGAGAGAATGGAACAAGTTGATAAGTTCGCATACCACAGTAGCTTATTTACTAGGGACGGGAAGATAGGTGAGGAATTAAATAGACGCATACACAAAGATAAGAAGGTTATTGATAGAGTAGGGTCCCTTATAAGAAGTAAAAATGTATCAAATAAAGCTAAAATGGCTATAGATAATTCTATATTTGTACCGATTGTACTATACGGTAGCGAGACATGGACTTATCAAGAAAAAGATAAGAGTAAAATCAATGCAATTGATATGAGATTCTTACGCATAATATGCCGGAAAACTTTGATGGACAAGGTGAGTAACGAGATAATTCTCAAAGAATGTGGTGCAGAAGAGACACTGCTAGACATATTGTGGCAGAATGCCCAGAGGCAGACCGCGAAAAGAATGGTTAGAATGTGTGAATTAGACCCTACTTAGTAGAGACATAAGAAGCCACAGAAACACGATAGCCTACAAGGACGTAAAAGAAGCTAGAGAAGTATACCAGGACAGTGAAGTATAGCAGCAAGCAATTAATAAAAAGAGTGTCAGTAGAGTGAATGATGCCGGAAATAAAAGTCCTTCGACTTACGGTAATGTTTCTGCTACCAAGAGGCGAAACGGAGTTACCTCTCCTTATGATTCCTTCGTAAGTAATATTTAACAAGCTCAGAATTATTTTCTCACTCATGTTCTATTCCTTTATCGATTAGAGATCTTTCAGTAAAACGAAATAAAGTATCCAAAATTTGAGGTAAGTTTGTCATCAATCGACAAAAGAATGGAATATGACTAAGAAAATACGTTCTACACTTGAAGAACTTTACTATTATAACATTTAAGAGTTACTTTTACGTTTCGAATATTTTCTAGAAAAAAAATATCTGCATACCCATGGCGTCATATAAAAATACTCAGTTCAAATTTCCCACTCGTCGGGCCTCTTTTTTCAATTGCTCAGCGCCCCTCGCGGGCATGAACGCAGAGCCCGCATAGAGACCGTGGTGGGAGGTGGAGAAACTGCGCACGGGGATGAGAACAACCACAGGATTTCGCCGGGAGCGGGTGCTTATCTGAAAAACTGCACCCCATACCAGCGAAATCGCGGTAAAATTTCAGCCATAACCACGACCGTGAAATAGGTAGTTACAGTCTGTAACGCAATCAATACGACAATCCAGCAAAAGCCTCGTGCACGCTAAGGACACGAAGCGACCCAAGGACGACCGCCTTCTGCGTTTTCCCCGCAAGAGTTTTAGCATATTGTGGACACGCAGGAATCCCTTTCAGGCTATTCACCAGTGAAAGCTTGGCACCTCAGTTTTTGTCAGCTGGTGCCAAAAGTTCGATAACGAACATGGTGCAAATCTCGAAGTCAAGAAGAACTATGTCAGGCCTCGAGTGTGCTGACAGAGATGGTAATACAGAACTGTTAGTGCCGCATTGTGCCTTTGAATCTAGGTCGTTCCCGCATGAGTCGGACAACTAGATAATATATGTGCTAAATACTCGGGGTGTGCATGGCACGCCCTGCAGCTATCATCGTGAAAGCCTTGGCTCAAAATCTGGCGACGGTATGTTAAGGTAGAAAAGACAACGTCTTGATATGCCAAAATGAAACCCTTCGTGCCAGACTTCAATCCGGGTGATTTAAGGAAATCAAAAGTTAGCTCACATGACATTCACTGATCCTCCACATTTCTGTGGAAGATTCCGTGCATCCTCTTATCGAGGAGCTGTTCACGTAAGTTTTTCTGTTGTGCTTTCTTAATCCGGGCTTTCAGGAGTGAGTAATCGAGATAGACAAGATCTGATTCATTTTGCACAGAAACGCTACTTTGCCCACTTCTACGTGCTTCCTGACAATTTTAAGAAGAGGGTCACTTCCATTTGCGACTCTATGTGCTGTACCCAGAATAATCCTGTTGTGAAAATATTCAAGATTCAATATTCCGCGACCACCTTGACGGCGTGAGATGTAGCGTCGCGAAACAGAAGACTTAAGATGCATGCTTTTTTCATGTGCATAACCTTTCGTGTCCCGATATCAAGGGACCTGAGCTATTTCTTCGTCCATGCAACCACTCCAAATGAATAGAGTACTACCGGAACAGCAAGCATGTTCGCTTCAGATACATGGTTCCTCACCGACCGTTCGGAAGACCAAATCTGCCGGATGAGACGTTTGTATCTGCTCGGCGAGTATCCTTTATAAATTGCAAATCCTGAATGCGGTTCTGTGGCATGCCCAGGTATGTGTAAGATTCTCCAGCGCAAAGGTGTCGTATAGCGCTTTTAGCGACAAGCTCAGGGTTTTCAGGTATGGCGTTAAATTTTTCTCGCTTCAAATAAACCTTGGCGCATTTGTCTATCCAAAATTCTATTCCTATTTCCTTAGTATATCGTTCTACAATCCTTAGAGCAAGATGTAGTTGCTGTTTGCTTTTAGCATAGATCTTAAGATCGTCCATGTAAAATACATGAGTGACCTTGTAATTTAGATCTGCAGGTTTGCCGCACAATTACCATTCGAAATTGCGAAGTGCTTGAGATAGTGGAAATAATGTGAGGCAAAAGAGGAGTGGGCTCGTGGTGTCGCCCTGAAAGACACCTCTCTGAAAGGTGGCCTTCTTCGTTGCCACGCGATTTTTTCCAGATGAGATATTAAATCTGGTTTTCCAAAGCGGCATCAATCTCTCGATGCACCTCGCGATTTGCGGATGAACCTTCAAGCTTTCCAAAAGACAAATCATAAGTCTATGGGAGATTAAATCTAAAGCTATCCGGTAATCAATCGAGACCAGCAATAGGTCACGCTAGTAGGATGCTGCATCTTTGCAGACACATCTATCGATGAGCAGGTTCTCCTGACATTCTGCTACGCCTTTTTTTGAGCTGCGTTGTTTGTATATTTCTTGCCACACAGGTTCAATTGCCCGAACAATCCAGGATAGGAACAATTTAAGATAGCGGTGAATATCTTATACAGTGTATTCAAACAAGTGATTGGCCTGTAATTCTTCGTGTAAGCTAATTTGCTTGTTTTCGGCAGGAGTATTGTGCGCACTTCCACCAACTGCTCCGGAATTGGCCCTTCCGACTTTAAATATGAGGTGAAAGTACGGGCCAAACGCTGATGGGTTGAAGGAAACTTTTTCCAGCAGAAGGTCTTGATACCATCTGGTCGCGGAGCAGAATATTTCTTCATCCCTCCTAATTTTTTTTTCACCTCCTCGGTACTGCCCTCCGTAGACTTCTCTCCAAAATACTTCGACCTCATCTGGGTTGCGCGGGTGGTCGACAGTAACTAGAGCGTTTTGAAAGAGTCGAGATGAGTCAGAGATAAACTGTTGATTCTCTCTGATCCACCTCTCTCTCCGCTCAAGACTTCTCTTAGCGTCAGATAGTATCCGTATTCTCTCAACAATATGCTGCCTGATGGTCAGCAGCTTTGACTCGCTAAGTGTGTGATAACGGGTTCGGAGTTCGCGTGCGAAATTTCGAACCTTGGCGGTAAAATTCCTGCCAGATGTGATGTAGTCCATCACACATTGCATGCGGGACGCGTACTGTCTTACCCAGCCTATCTTTATGACGAGTTGATGCATTCGTCTTTTGGTCTTATGATAAATCGTTGGTTTTATTTTACGGTTTGCATCAGCCAAAGCTCTCGCTGTATTATACACACAACAATTGATAGTTTAGAGGTCGGATTCTTGGGAAAAATGTCCATGAAGCTCATCGTCCATTTCAGTCAGATCTTTAGTCTTGAGAGAAACCTATGTGTGTATGGTTTCACAGACGTTAATGCGAAAAGTGCGATAACTCCAGATGTTTCTCGCACCACAGAGAATGCAATCGTGTCAAGTAACCCCGTTCCGGGCCCACACTCGCATCGTAGCAATCTAGCAAGTCGAGATTTAGTCACTCCGTCCACCTAAAGATCCCGAGATTCCGTTGATCTATCGCATTGAATCCATCTTCATTGGCTGCCCCAGTTCTGTTGTTTCAAACCGCTCTTACTATAACTATGTTTGGTGTTGCCATTGTTGTTCCTACGAGAGGCTAGGAAAAGGCGTTCGTCCATCCTTGTAAATCCTCGCATGCAAGGATAAGGCTGCGTACTCTGAGAGGTCGCCCGGTATCCCAGAGTCACCGTTCTAGACACCTTACCCAGGTGCCATTCAGCGTTCGGCACGTTTTTCACACCTCCACTTGGGGGTTAATTCCTTTGAGACCACCCCTGGACAATTGACCGCGACTGTCTATTCCTTCTTGCAACCAAATTCAGCAGGAACCCTAGGTACAGAGACCCTCTATGCGCAACTCGAGGATGCGTTCGGTGGCTTTGTCATAGACTCTTCGGTTTGATTGTTATGATTATCTTGTAGTGCATTCAAAAATCAAAAATTTTCTTTTCTTGACTTTTTTTTATATCGCGCGTTATTTGGCCTAAAATGTTGATTTTCGTGTGTTTTTTAAATTTTTGTTAATGCTATAACACAGTTAATTTCTGGTTTTATGAAGAAAACTCATTAGGATCAATTGTTCGAGATTCTGAATGCTATAAATATCCGTACACAGAATTTTGGAATCGTGCAAAAATTTAAAAAAGGCCAATATATTCTTATCTCTGATAAGATTATAAAAAGGTAAGCACTCACAATGTCCTTCATTATTGTACATGGAATAGGTTTGGCAGTTTAGAAAACAAATTTTTGACGAACTGGTAAATTTATATTGTTAAATAATTTTGCAAAATAATTGCAAAATAAAGTACAAATCTTATTTGTAATGCTTAATTTCATATTCGTTTTTTATTTTGCATTCAATTTTATTCTTAGTCACCCTATGAAATGTATATAATTTCAATAAATGTATACTATTTGCCAATCATAATATGCATTAGCATTAGAACAAGACTATTTTCATTGTCTTAAATATTGTCATTAAAAATAAATGCGCATTCTAATAAAAAAAATTATTATGAAACGTTTTGTTGCAACTTGTGATATTTTGCCATCAATTTAATTTGTTTATATTTAATGTAAATATAAGTCAGGCGAAAAATGTTGTTAAATAAAATTTTATTGTATCTTGTGTCCTTTTTTCAAAAATTATATATTTTTATATATTTTATAACCAGAGTTTATAACAAACTTGCAGATATTTTTTAGTAACTCAACTTTTGTCTGTTAATTTTGTTCGTCTCTTGTGTCTCTTTTCCAAAAATTAAATTTTTTTATTTTTAATCCTATTTTTTACGATTGAAAAAAATCTACTCGTTCTATCCAAAAAGTATTAATAGCAAATTTATAGATCTTTGAGTGAAGAACTTTTGTCTGCTAATTGTAGTTCGTACCTTGTGTCCTTTATCAAAAAATTTTATTTCGCAATTGTAAATGTTATTTTTTACGATTAAAGCAAAAATCGCGTGTCATATCAAAAATTATTCATGAAAAATTTTAATGAGTCTTCGGGGTTTTTTGGAAGAGTAGCTTTTAACTATTTTTTATTTTCATAGCTTATGGCGTTTGTCAAAAAATTAATGTTTCATATTTATTGTCATATGGATAAATTGTTTGAGTTTCTGAATACTATGAATAACCGTACATAGAATTTTTAAATTTTGAAAAAATTTGGTTTCAGAAGTTTTGAAAATGCGCTCATTTTTTGAATTGTGTTCCAAAATAGCTAGTTTACGAACCCGTTTTTTCTTTTCCGATCTTTAAACAGTGTGCCAAAGCAGAATCCAATATGATCAATTTTCTGAAAGTTGTCGTGCCTACAGAAGACATACTACAGGCTACAGACTACAGACAGACAAAAGTTGAGTGAAATGAGTACATTTGGGAATTTTGTATAAATTTCATAACATTTTGCGTCTTCATTTAACAAAAAATAGACATTTTCATTTTAAGTTGTATAAAATATAAGATTTATTTTTGACGAATGAAAAACCAAAAATTTGTGTATGTTCATACATATTTTATCAACGCTTAATAATAAATTGTTGTTGAATGATTATGCAAAATAACTTGCAACATTACGCAAATGTCACTATGTCTTCGCCTTGCTCTAATTTTGTTGATTTTTTGTCAAATAATTTTATTTTGTACACGAAGGTATACTGAGAAGCATTAATTTGGAAGCAAAAACTAAGTCCCTATTTTAACGCCTCAAATGGAAGATTTAGAAATTTGAGCCTATAAAATCAATAAATTAAGGAGAAAAATCGTATTGGAATATCCTCTACCTTAAAACATTAGCTTCTACAAATATTAACGTGAAGAGCATCAAATTAGGGTCTATTTTTCGGCTCGGGTAATTAAGAATTACCTATTGTAGGATAATTATGCTTACGCTATAAAGTAGCCTCTTGCTACTTTATAGCACTTATGGACACTATGGCTCACTTCATAAAAAAGGATGTAATAGATAACGAGAAACTTGATAAAATGAACGCAATAGATAAAAAGAATCTTCTGGCAGTTAAGGAAACTGTACTGGGCTTCGGTACTAGAAAATCAATAGCAAGTTGCAAGAATTAGACCCAAAAGAATATTCTCCATTTTCGCCAGAATGTAGAATTTGTTTACAGTTTTTCATTTCAAAGCTTATGAAGCGATCTGCCTTGAAGTATTCAATGACACCAACGAGCGAAAGATGAGCTACACGCGCGATTTCACCCTAGACTTGAAAGCAGTGATCTCAACTTTGGCATGTTGAGCTACTGCGCTTGACTGGCGCAGCGGCCCTCATTAGTCGCTATTGGCACGCCGAATAAAAATTAGAAATTATATTTACACAGACCGTCATTTCAACATCTCATTTGTATGAATTATTTTTTCCATCATGAATAATTAATTGACATTTTGTATTTGAAAAATATTTTTCATTTTTAAAAGATTTTTTTTATAAAAAAAAAGTTCACAAATTTTAAAAAACTTAATCATTTTTTGAAAGAAAAACTTAAACAAGTGATAGTTTACATTGCTCAAGATTTTTATATCAGTTTTTGAATTTCGCGCTGAAATCTTGTTAGATCAATTCTATTCCGAGACGCTGAGGTCAAAAGTACAATTTCAGACCCAACTGCCAGTGGGAAGCCATTTGAAACTGGCAATAGAAACATTACCGTAAGAGGTAGGCACATTACACGAAGATCTTAAATTTTCGTGCGCAGGTGAGCAGTTGTCCTCTTCTTGTACATGGAAAAGTGTGCGAGTGAAGTGATATAACTTGATTGAAAATTTTAAAGTCTTTCGAAACGTAAACATGAAAAATATTATAATGTCATTAAAAGTTATTATGAGGCCCTACCGATAGAAATCTCAGAATATTTGCTAAAGATTCTCAAGGCTCTGAGAAGCTCTGAGAAATTCGCCGCAGGCACTCAGGTAGTGAGTATAGATTAAATTTCTGAATGATTTCTATTAAAATTAAATGACAGTTATGTAAAACAATAAAATATAGTAGACGTTTATTGTACGTACAATGAGGGCTTTAAAAAAGCGAAGTGTATTCCACTTCATCGGCGTGTAACTTGCACCACACCCGGCACTTGACACCTGCATAAAAAAACGAACCTCTCTAACTTACGTCAATTCGACAAACTTTCTCACTCGCACACTTTTCCATGTATAAGAAGAGGAGAACTGCGCACCTGTGCACGAAAATTTAAGATCTTCCTGTAATGTGCATACCACTTACGATAATGTTTCTATTACCAAGTGGGAAAACGGAGTTAAGTCGCCTTATTATTCGTTCGTGGTGTAACTAACCTTTCGCTCGTCGGTGTGTAGCCGACCATTCTGTCTTACGGCAATGCCTTTTTGGAACGAGGTTTTTCTGTTAATAAGGAAATGATCGTAGTAAATCAAAATGAAAGATCACTCATTTCTCACCGAAGAATTATTGATTTCGTAACAGACAAAGGTGGACTTAAAAATCTTGACATATCTAAAAAAAATTTACTTTCTGTGAAAAACACACACAGTTTATACGCAGAGGCCTTTGCAGAGGGCAGAAAGCTTAAAGAAGCCGAGAAAAAATTAACAGAAGAGAAAAAAGCCAAACAACTTTAAATTCAAGCTTTACAGACTAAGAAACGCAAGCTTGATGAAGAACGAGAAGTCATTGCATTGGAAATAGAAACTAAGCAGAAAGAACTAAAGAGATAGATTGCTTTTTAATTTAGACAATTTATTTTAATTTTTAAAATTAAAGCAATGATATAAGAAGTTTATTTAATTATCTTTTTCACAGACTTAAGTTCTATTATTAATAGTCAGTTAAATATTATAAAATCGGTCCAAATAATAATATTAAATATTTTAATTTCTCAACGAAAAACAGAATAAAACCTTTATTATAAAAGTTTTATTTTTATACTTTATTTTTAGAGATTTTTTGTGTATAATTTATGCTTATAAGAATTCCTATTTTTTATAGACTGAACAAAATTGTTCTTGGACTAAGTAAATTTTACTTGATTCAAGTCAATCGCAGGTATGAATGGGGACGATAAAATATGAGTATGTTCAAAATAAATAAATACTTGCTACCGTATGCTTGGAACAAGCGTACATTTTCTTAATCTGAGAAAATGTATTTTTAGATGGAATATCGCCTTTTCTTATCCTGAAACTTTATTGTGTTACTGTATATAGAGGTGTATTCATCTGCAGAACATAGTTTACTTCCAAGAAATTATTTCTGATACACTTAAAGAATATATTTTCTTAATAAAAGAATATGTAGTATCGGAGAATAGACTAGTGTCTCAACTGCAAACTATTTCTCAACGAAAAAAAAATTGTTTTCGAAATTATTGTAATATAATCTTCATTTTTTAAATTATTAAAATATGTTATTCGCACACACTGTTACTTACACATATAATAGTACGCCTAAACGCTTTGGAAAATTGCACTCGCCGAGGATTCAAACCCTCACCTAAACTATCGAAACTAGTGTGTCCCAGCCTCCTGGCACTCTGAGTTGAAATGTCGTAAATGTTGACCGCGGCCACGGTGGCGCTGGTAGTGCATTGGGCCGACTTGCTGCGCAAGGATAAGTGAAAACGTAAATATTTACACTTTTAATTTAAAAATAGACGGTTTTAAGTCTGTTCTACTTTTATCAATTTTTATATTAATTTAGCACACAAAGTATTATTTCAATTTATATTAGAATTTTCCTTTTCTTAAAGAAAGCCGTTTAAATTTACTTATCAGCAAATAATTGTTTATTATAGTTTCAAATTTTTTGACGAATATTAAAAAAAGTACGAATTTCATAATTCGTCTATAATTATATATGATTATAGACGAATTATGAAATTTGTACTTTTTTAACATTCGTCAAAAAATTTGAAACTATAATAAACAATTATTTGAAACTATTAATTTTGCTAATTATTACAGGTGCAAATATTTTTTTGAAATTTGAAACTATAGTAAGAACGATTTCCAATTTACACCAATATTGAAAGATCAAAATCATAATAGAATTAAAAACTTCTATCGACTTCCTTTTTTGTCTTATACAAAATAAAATAATTAATAAAATAATAAAAAATCTGTGCCATCATATTATAAACTGTTCTTTATATATTTAGCGATTTATAAAGCAAATTTATCAATGTTTAACCATTGGTATACTTTTTTAAAAGTCCCTTTCTTATGCCATTTTTTACAGGAACAGCAACAAAAAGTCTTGGCTGAAATATAAAAACTCCATAACTAAAATAATAAATTCAATTTTAGGCTTAAGACAATCTCAGGGTACCACAGCCTGCCTGATCCTTCGGCGACATTTTTCTATTGTTCGGCGCTGAACTCGGTCTCGAAGCTGGACGGCTCTCAACTGGCGGCTTCTGCTTATTAAATTCTAAACAGCTTGACGCTCCGAACTTTTGTCTCCTCTATTTTCTGATTAATAATTTTGTTATTAAAGTATGGAAAAACTATAATATTGTACAAAGCAATTTTTACGCTCTAATAACTGATCAGGTGAACTTTATATTGTCCTAAATGAATATTTAGGGACTCATGTAATACAAATAATTTCTTCATTATTCAATTTATATACTATAAACAAATTTTATGAACAAATTTGCAAATAGCCTGTGTATCGGTAACAAAATTAATGTCGGAATGACATTTAATTACAAAACTAATTGAAAAGTTGATAATAATCATTTTTATAAACAATTCTTGTGGCAAAATTTTAAAATTGAATGTTTTGTCAAACTTTTGAATTTTTTTATCTAATTTGCTTATGAAAATTTGAATTGTTATATTTGATCAAATATTATTAAATATTTATTATTTTAAGGAATAACTGAAACCATTCTGGCGATTAAAGGAAATTATCATTTGAAAAAATCTGAAATTTTATATATTTTGCCACAAGAATTAATGATAACAATGGTGCTGCGGTAAATTCGTTGATACTAGACAGTTTAGAAAAAAATTTATTTAAATTTTTGGCATAAAAAATGGATTTTCACTTTAAAAAAAGTAATTTTCAACCAAAGAAAATAATTTTCAACAACAGAAAAAAAAAATTTTTTTACCAAAAAGGACAAATTATAAAAAAACTACACAATATTACGAAAAGTATGCAAATGGTTAAAAACTTCTGTAAATCATAAAAAAATAAACCCGCGCGTTTCGTTGATATTAGACTCCATACTTGTTTAATTTTGTATACATATATTTAGTATAAATAGTATACACATTTCTTTAACTAACGTACGTTCCTGTGCATTGCAGTTGCCCAAACATTTGAACACGGCAACGCGCCTTTAACTCGACCTCTATGGTAGGGCCCAACAGGGTTCAAACACTATATATACCATTTAAATGTCCCCTGTAACGTAATGCAGAAGCCGCCGGTAGAGAGCCTTCCGGCTTGGAGACCGAGTCCAGCGCTGAACAATAGAAGAGGGTCACCGAGGGATCAAGCAGGCTGCGGTACCCCCAGATCGTCTTAAGCCCAATTTTATTCCAAAATTTAAAAAAAGGATTATTAAAATTACAATCATTTCCAAGTACTATATTTTCCATTAAAGCTTTTCATTTTCATCGACAGTGGAAAGCCTTATTTTTCAATAAAATTATCTTATTCAATTAATATAATAATCATAATATTTCAACTGCAGTGCAATATTAACAAATCAATAATTAAACTTCAAGGAAAAACGAATTTATATACTAGTTCGTTCTTAGGCTATATATAATTGTATATTTTTTGTGTTTGTGACTCAAAACAATATTTGTTAAAGTATTTTTAATGTTCAACTATTATTAATAAATAATCATATCATGTAATATTAATATAATTATTCACTTTAATCAAGACAATAAATAATAATATCAACATTTAAATAGAGATGACAGAACTTCTATTTGAACTGCCCCCCCTCCCCAAAAGTAAACCGAATTTTCGTATAAAACCGGAGCAACTTACATTTTTTCATAATAAATTTTACTTTGAAAATTGTAAGAAGCTTTCTTGATTAGCGCACTGCAGAAGAAAATTCGATAAAATGTTTTTTATCATATAAAAATTGCATTTTTACGTTTTTTCCCATTTATTTGAATGAATCTCGGCCCAATGAACAATCAGCGCCACCGTGACAGCGGTCAACTCTCATGACACTTCTAAATCATAGGCTGGGTACATGATCCAAGAAACCATGGTCCCGCCGATTCGATGCTCAGATACGTTCGACTTGGAGTGACTTGAAGTGAACTGACGCCCCCCACAATACTCACTGCATTGGTGCGAATGGAAGGGGAAGCCAACTGCCTGCACTCGATCCAAGATGTCAAAAAGGTCGGATGCCCTAGGGTGCCGAATCTGATTGGTTGACTTTTTTTTTACTTGCGCCTGGCAGAACCATGCTTTGTTGCATCAAGGGCTCAGTCAAAAATATTATAAACGTAGATGCGGTGCGGGCTTAGATACCCGCGATAAATGTAGACGGCGCATCCGGCGAAAATTGTCAGTACCCCTCTACCCACCGCAACATGTATATAGCACCCTAATCTCAGTAGACCCCTCGATGCGCACTAATGGTAGTTTAGCTCGGACATGAACCATTTAAATTGAAAGTAAATTCCCAATTAAAATTTTTTTTCACATTTATAACTTTGCAAAACATGGTTACTTTATTAAATGTCAGAGATAAAAGGCCACGCGTATTTTTTATTTAGGTTTCATATATTTTCTTCTAATTTTAAAATTATTTCTTGTAATTTATATTCTTTTATAAGTTATAATTTTTTCACTCTCTAATATTATATTTTTATTCAAACTGATAAAACTTTTAGTGCAATATCTATATATAGTTCTTTGGTATTATTTAGTTTTTTTTTTTTAATTTTTGTGGTCTGCAATTTCTATGGATTTTTTTATACTATTTGTCTAATCAAGTTCTCGTATGTATTTTCCAATTTCTTAATTATTATATATTCTAACATTCTTATAAAAATATAATTATAATTTCAAGTGGCAGGAAAATTGTTCTTTCGGTTTTTAGATGTTAAGACGGCAGTTATAAGCCAGATTACGTTTCGCATTGACAACAAAAATTAGACGAACAGAATTGCACTGGCGCATTCATAAAATATATTTTAAAATAAACTGTTAAATATTATAATTGATACATCTTACTTGAAATATTCACGTAAGTTATATGGTATAAGTTTTAAAATGAAAATAATAAAAATGTTATCGTCAAATTTTTGTAAAATTCGAAAAATTTGCCTCAAAATCTTGCAGATCTTCTTTTAGAACTTTATCAATCTTTTAAAATGTTTTGAAATATTTTAAGGACTGAAAAATCTCGAATAATAAAATTCTGGACAGTTTACAATATTATTGAACTTGAAAATTCCCTAATAATAAAATTCCAGACCGAATGCTGTCTAATTATAAAACATACAAACTAAAAAATTCCGAAATTGTAGCAATTGAAAAAATAATGTTTTAATTAATATTACTTATTTATTAAAAATAAAATAATTAAATATTTTAATTATAGAAACTTTGTTTAATGTTTAATTTTTTTAATTATTGTGTTAATTTAAAATTAAAATAATCGTTTACAAATGTTATGCAAAAATAAATTTAAAAACACGTGCGCTTCAAACAAAACAAAATTTGTAGGATTCAATTCAGCAATGATTTAGAGCGAATTTTTTTTTTTTTTTTTTTTGCGAATTTTTTTGTAAGTTAAAAAGAATACAATGCACTTTTTCAACAAGAACAAAATGCTGTCAGGAATTCTCAAATTTAAGAATATTATAAATTGTCCAGACTACCTCCATGGAGGTAGGTATTCATTTGTCCAAAATTTCATTTTACCCATAACTCATTTTACCGAAAAAATTACTAGATGGCTAGACGCATTTGAAACAACTGACAGATAGGTTTCTGCTTGCGAATCTTGTATTGATCTGTAAATCAAATTGACGTTAGGTGGCGTTTTGTAATAATTATTTAATCTTCTTTTACTAATACAAAGAAGAAGAGTTTTGGACAATAGAAACAATAATCTTGTTCTAAAAAAGGCTTTTACTTTTATTTCGTAGATTGAACTGTCACATAACTTTTAACAATATTAGATTATTATCCAGAAATCCACCAGGAACCGATCAGGGAGGAGCAAAGTATTGACTGCTCCCCCCCCCCCCCCCCCCCCCCCCCCCCCCGACCTGAAATCGAATGATCAAATTCATCAGGTCGTTTTAGTTTCTCATAAAATCTACCTAAAATATTTTGGAAATAATGTATGTCTCTGTGAAATATTAATAATCTATCCGAAATATTTGTGAAATATTTTTAAAAGTTTATAAATGTTTGCCAATATATTTCAAATTATTTAAACCTTTGGGAAATCATTCAAATCTTAATGGAATCTTTTACATCTATCCGAAATCTTCATGAAATATTTAAAACCTTTGAAATTTTTGGGAATTAATTGAAATCTTTTTTAAATCTTTTTGAAAATTCTTATTTTTGCAATATTTAAAAAATCATTAGAGTCTATGAAATCCTTTATATCTATCAAAGATCTTTGCGAAACCTTTAAAATCTTCGAGATATCTTTAGGGAATTATTTCAATGTTTGTGAAATCTTTGCGAAATATTTTAATCTTTGAAAAATCATTGAAATGTTTATAAAATATTTAAAATATTTTTGAAATATTTTTGAAATCTTTGGTATATTTTTTGAATTGTTGAAATCTTTGGGAAATCATTAAGGCCGTTGTGAAATATTTCGAAAATCATTTAAATCTTTTTAGAAAATATAAAATATTTTAAGAATATTTGATAATATTTGTGAAATTGGTTAAATCTTTGCACAATATTTGAAACCTTCGAAATATTTTTGAAACATTTGTGAAATGATTGAAATCTTTGAAATATTGTTGAAATGTTTGGTCATATTTGTAAAAATGATTGAAATCTTTATGAAGTCTTTTGACAATCATTTAAGTCTTAGTGACATCTTTTTAATCCATCCAAAATCTTTGCGACATTTTTTTAAATTTTGAAAATTATTTTAATCTTTGTGAAATATTTTTGAAATATTTAATAAATATTTGAAATAATTTTCAAATATTTAGTAAAATTTGTAAAATCATTGAAATCTTTGGGAAATCCTTGGAAACATTTGCGAAGAAACCTTTGAAAATTTTTTGAAATATTTAATAATATTTGTTACATTATGGAAATCTTTGAAATCCATTGATGGCTTTGTAAAATATTTTTAATTTATCAAAAATCGAAACAAATTTAAATGTCAAAGAATCCTCACAAACGCCACCAAACGTCTGTTTGTATAATGATTTTCACTGAATTCCCCATCGGGATCCCTTCTGTGATTTATGTCTACTACATAGCATTAAAAAAATTTAAACAATTATTATTCTTTTAAATTGAAACAATAATTTAATAAAATTATTTAATTATTGTATTTTTAATAAATAAATGATATTGATTGATTCAAAGTTTAAATTTATCACTCTGAAGTGATGACAATTCATTTTTTACTTGTTCACTATTAAAAATTGTTGTTTTTTTATTCAATTTCCAAATTGAATATGTTAAAAATGGAATATTTTATACTGAAATAATATTTCAATAAGATTTTGAAATTGAATAAAGGTGTTGGTTTAAGAATCTATTAATTTGAGGTGATTTTTAAATTGAACATTGTTTCTGAAGACTCAATCGCACGTTTACACTTGTGTCCCTGTTTTCAATTTTTTACTACTTTCAATTTTTAAATTCACTTTCTTTTCGCGATTTTTCCTGGTCGCCAGTCTGTATCAGTTTAGAAC
This sequence comes from Belonocnema kinseyi, assembly GCF_010883055.1. Lineage (NCBI taxonomy): Eukaryota > Metazoa > Arthropoda > Insecta > Hymenoptera > Cynipidae > Belonocnema > Belonocnema kinseyi. The sequence continues at coordinate 45,922,667 of NC_046661.1, read as the reverse complement.
AACTTTTTTTAATAATAATTTTTCGATTCTAACTTCTAGGGCAATCATTTTATTCTTTAAGACATTTCCTACAAATCTTGTTGATAATTTTTTATTTGAAGAAATGTATGTAAAAATAATGATATTTTTCTTTAATATAATTGGTACAATGAAAGCGTTTCGAAGCGTTTATTTTTAATGTTTCGGGGAAAAAATGAATATTTATAGGTCGGCCCAGGTTTTTTTTTTAAATTTCGCTTACGTCTAAATTGTTCCAGTTGTTTTTACTATAGTACAATTCAGGTTTGTATCTTTGGGTGAAGAAATCCGTTCTATAGTTTGACAAAATATTCTTTATAAATCAATATTTTGCACGGAAAATTGCCCTGAGTGACTTTTAATTATAATTTTATAAATATGAAAAACTCAGATTTAAATGTTTTCTATAAAAGACACAATCAGTGAGTGACATAACGAAAAGCGAAAACAATAAAACTCAATTTATCCAGGAACAAGCACTTTGAACAAAACTGACCTTAAGCGAACATTAAATATATATATTTTAAAGATGACCGAAATCAGGCGCTATATTCTTTAAAAAAATTGATGAGGATGCCAAATTATCAAAAAAATAAATTAATAAAACTTGAAAAAGCACTCTCTTAAATAGCTTTTTAAACTAAACCTTTGTTGAGTTCTTTCAGGCACTTCTAATTTTTAATGGGCCTACTTTCAAATATATCTGAAGTTATACGATTTTACTTTCTAACTAAATAATTAAAAATGTTTCAATCTGAAATTATCGAACAATTTCAACTCAATCATTCTTACATATTTAAATACCTTTAAATTTCGAATTATTCAATATACTGAAGACTACAAATTTAAAATGTCTTAGCTATTAAAACTTTACATATTTTTGGAATTTCTGCTCTGTAGACCAAATAGCAATTGTTCTTCTATTAAGAAATTATCACTAAAAGCCTTTTAAAAAGTTTTCAAATGAGTTTTAAAAAGCTTAAAAACAGGTCAGAGGTTTTAATGGTTTAAAATATGTTATAGAACTACTTCAAATTTGAAATAAGTCTACTTTTTCATGTTTGACCTACAATTATTCAGTTTTAAAAGTTATAAATTACAATTGTGAAAATTAAAAAATAAATTTTAATTAATTTATATTTAAAAAAAATAAATTTGCATTTTCAATCTGAATGCAGTTGAATGCATTTAATTTAAACTTTTTACCTTTTCACGTTGTAGCAATTTCGAATCCCAGAATAAGTTATTTTTGGCTTAACCTATAACTTATAACGAAAATTGTGAAGATTCAAACAATAAGCCTGTATGCTGACAATGAGGTAAATTTTAACGTTAAAATTTGAGTTGCTAAACTGAAGGCTGGAAAATCTGAAAATTTTACAATTAGTGTTTTGTAAATTGTATTGGTATCTTAAAAGAGTATAATTAGGTTTTAAATTAATTTTTAAATTTTCGGACGTTTTCCTTTTTTACTACCTAGAGGTCAAAAAAGTCTCCCCAATTTTTTGTATTTTAATCATTTATTTTCTGAGAGATATTCCTATTTAATTTATCCCCGTTTATGAGTGACTGAAATGCATTAAGAGAAAATCGTCAAGACCCAAGGAGTTTATGACTTACTGTAAAATGGTGCATATATATGTATAAACACAACATGTCTACACACTTTTGTGACACCCCCCCCCCCCCCCCCCCCCCCCCCCCCCCCAGGACACTTCCCCGAATCAGCGCCAAGGGAAAACATCGATAAGATTCAGGTGCCAAAATTATAATTACAGCGAATTTTCTGTACTTTTACAGGAACGAATCAAATACATGAAAAAAATCAAACTCCCGATTCGGTAAAACTCTCTCTGTCTTGAATAATAAAATTCCAAAACTAATAAAATTCCCGAACAATTTATAATATTACTGAATTTGAAAATTTTCAAATAATAAAATTCCCTATATAAAATTGTTTCTTAATCAATATTATTTATTCATTAAAATTACGATAATGAAATAATTTTATCGTATAAATTTTTGTTTAATATTCAGCGTTAAAAAATTATTGTTTGAATTTGAAATTAAAATAATTCTATAAAAAATGTATAGAAAAATTGATGTAAAAACACTTGTACCTTAAACGGAAGAAACATTCTCTCTAAATTTTCCTCGAAGATGATAAAATTTTCCAAACAAATTTTGCAGGATTTAAATCAGCACTAATTTATCTCAAAATTCCTTCTTAATTTTTTTAATTAACAATTCGATTTTTGGAAGATTTTTTGTCATTTAAAAAAATACCATGTATATTTTCAACTAAAATATGTTATCCAGAAATATGTCTTTTTTTTCAATTCTTGTTATTTTAAATTCAAACAATAATTTTCAAAAACTTTAAACATTAGAAAATTTTTTTCTTTGGTGCAAATATTTCATTATTTCAATAAAAAAATAAATTAAAAAGATTATCAAGTACACATTTTTTTGGCACTGGTTTATCTCGAAATTTCTTTCTAGTTTCTTTTTTTTGAATTAAAAACTCATATTTTTCGAGAAAACTTATTTTACAATCTTTTAAAAATACTAGGTCCAGAAAACGTGGCCCGAGCTTCAGATATGAAAAAATTGAGTGATACATGTCAAACTTTTCTAACCTCAAGAAATCTTTCTATTACTGCTTTACCGTCATATTTTACGAAGAATGAGAAAACAAGAATTCGGCTTCGTAGTACAGTGAGGACAGCACCTCGATAGGACAGAATATGTGATGTCCTATATATATAGTTCCCCTACTCTGACACCGCGTATCGCATCTACGTTTATAATATCTTTGGCTCAGTAATCCCAGATCTGAAACGAAATGTGGTCCAACGCTATGACAGGGCTATGTCCGTGTGAATATAATAGGAGATAATATAAATGACTGAGTTGCGCGCGCAACCCATTTCTCCTGTTCTTTATTGGAAAACTCGAAGGTGCACGATTTCCGGTCGGAAGACTCCCGCGCTTCTATTTATATCTCTATCCGTTTTGAAATAAAATCAAGAGATTAGGATTTTAATATTTCCAGATTGCGATGCTGGCGTTTTTCATGAGTTGAATACTTCGCGCGCCAGTTTATATGCGAATATTTTTAGGTTACGTTATTTCAAGCGTAAAATATAAATGATATAAATATTAATACTACTATATATATGTACATATATTATTAATGATAATATTATAATCATGTTATATTTCTCGACATGCTACGCGCCGGTTGATAGTGATCTTAGAGAAGTAAAAGACGCCTTCTGGGACACTTTAAATGACACAATAAACATTTGCGAACATGAGGAAAGAATAATTCTACTAGGAGACATGAACGGTTGGGTGGGAATCCAAAATCAGGATACTGAAATAGTATTAGGTAATTTTGGGGATCCCAGAACAAACTATAACGGAGATAAATTAGTTGGTCTATGCTTAGAAAGGGGTCTGTTTATTACAAATACTGGGTTTAGGCATAAAATGATCGACATGTACACCTGGTCTAAAGGAAATAGCCGCAGTATAATTGACTTTGCTGTTGCGGATGAAAGACTAAGAGAGTTAGTCAAAGATACAAAAGTCATGAGGGGTCATGAATGCAATACTGATAATTAACTTCTGATCTCAAAAATTAACTTAGGTCGGGGATGGAGAAAAAAGACAACCAAGAAAGCAAAACAAACGCGAATCAAAATTGAGAACCTACAGAAGCCGGATGTGCGAATAGATTTCCAAAATAAGATAATTGAAAGCATAGATAGGGCAACATGGGAGGACCGTATAAAAAACAAAGATTTAGAGGGCGCCTGGACAATGTTACGGGATATCCTTAATAGATGCACAATCGAAGTACGTGGTACCGCAGTTGTAGGAAGAATGTCTGGTGATGCGTGGTGGAATGATGAAATCCAGGCTGCCCAAAAAGCAAGAGGAGAAGCATACAAGAGAACTTTGATCATCGCAGGTCTTAGCAATGAAGAAAGAAGTAGACGTAGAAATGATTATAGACGCGAAAACAGGATACTTAAACGATTAGTTAAAAAAAGTAAAGATACAATTAGAGCAGAAGAAGAGATAAAAATACAAAACGACTTTGAAGGAAGCAGGAAACTACTTTATAAAAAAATGAAAGGAAACAAAAGTACAGAAATTGTCAACATGAGAAATACTAGGGGAGAAATGGTATATAATGCAGACGGAATACTAGAGGCTTTCAGAGACTATTTCAGAACACAATTCGGAGATGAAGCTATAGGACACCACAACTGCGATGTTAAACACGATGCGATGCAAAACTCGATTGAGAAAGTCTGTGTCACTGAGGGGTTAGGGATATAATTAAGAACTTGAAAAACGTAAGGCTGCCGGGGTAGACGGTATTAACGCTGAAATGCTTAAACACGGTGGCGAGTACATACCACATAGAGTGTGCGAATTGATAAATTTATGTTTCGAGATGGGAGACGTCTCAGACGATTGGAAAAAAGCGATTATCGTACCAATATACAAGAGAAAGGGAGATAAAAGCGAGTGCAATAATTACAGAGGCATTAGCTTATTAAGCACCGTAAGTAAAATATATTCAAAAATACTTATTCGTAGGGTAATGAAAATAACAGAAGCAAAGATTTGGGAAGTCCAAAGTGGGTTTATGCCAGCAAGGTCATGTACGGATCAAATATTCAGCTTAAGGTAAATAACAGAAAAAATTTTGAGAGTAGGAAAAAGTTTTCTGTGCATTTGTTGACCTAGAGAAAGCTTTTGACAAGGTAGATAGAAGTAAACTTTGGGAAGTCCTGAAAGAGTATGGAGTCAATGGATGGATCCTACAAGCTATAAAAACAATATACTATATACAGGTAGCAAAGCGAGTGTAAGAGTGAATGGGAAATTGAGCGACTGTTTCGATATTATTCAAGGAGTTAGACAAGGATGCGTTATATCTTCATGGTTATTTATATTATTTATGGACAAGTGTTTAAGAATGGCTCTCTTCGACGAAGAGGGTGTGGATCTCCAAACAGTAAGGGTACATGGGTTAGCGTTCGCAGGTGATAAGGTTGTTATGGCAGAGTCTATCGAAGACTTACAAAGAATGTTGAATAAACTAGATGCAAGCATGAAGAGCATCGGCCTCAAAATTAACGGAATTAGAATTAGATAGACGAATAAATGAAGTTAAGAAGGTTATTGGTAGAGCAGGTCCCCTTATCAGAAGTAAAAATATATCAAATAAAGCTAAAATGGCAATACATAATTCCACATTTGTACCGACAGTACTATACGGTAGCGAGACATGGACATATCAAGAAAAAGATAAGAGTAAAATTAACGCAATCGACATGAGATTCATGCGCATAATATGTGGGAAAACCCTGATGGACAAAGTAAGTAACGAGACAATTCTAAAAGAATGTGGTGCAAAAGAGACGCTAGTAGACACATGGAAAAGAAATCGGTTAAGATGGCTCGGACATGTTGAGAGAATGCCAAATGAACGACTAACGAAACAAGTGTATCAAGGTAAAGTAAATGTCAGCGTGTCCAGAGGTAGACCGCGGAACGAATGGTTGGAATGTGTGAATGAGACACTAGTTAGAAGAGACATAAGAAGTCACAGAAACACGAGAGCCTGCATAAAAAATGCATGAACATAAAAGAAGCTAGAGAAGTATGCCAGGACAGGAAAGTACGGCGGCAAATAGTTAATAAAAAGAGTGTCAGTAGAGTGAATGAAGCCTGAAACAAAAGACCTTGGCCACTAATGGAACCAAGTGGGGAACCTTACATAACGACTTCGTGAGGTTCTTCGCTTGGGGTGATTGCTACAGAGATTAATCAGCAACCTGGGTCGAAGCAGTGTTGTGGAACGAACGTGTTATTTAGTTAAATAGCACGAGAATTCTGGATCAATCTGAAAAATTTTTATCCCTTCCACACACTACCTCTTTCCGCTACCGAGTGAGTCACGCCTACCCCGAAAGGGAAATGGCTTAATGGTTTAATAATAATAATAATAATAATAATAATAATAATAATAATAATAATAATAATAGTCTTATTTATATATTGATCCAAATTTGAAAAAAAATTAATGAAATTGACGATTTTAATGATATTTGAACATTTCACAAAATTTAAAAATAAAAATATATATGCAGTATCAGAATATTAATACAGTGATTAATATTTTGTTGTAAATTATATTGTGTTAATTATATTGTACACTTTATATGGGGCATTATTCCTAAACTGCCCCAACTCAAAAAGTCATGTTTTTCGATTGTCTCTAAATTCTGGGAATATGTTCGCCTACCCAACAGTAGTTAATCCACAAACTTATAGACCAGGATTACCAACCCTCCCCAAGTGAGGGGGGGGGTTGAATTTTCAACCCCAATGCCTGCAGGGGTAGTTTCAAACGCCTTTAACTTCTTTTCTAATTGCGCGATTTAACATTTTTATGAGGGTTTTGGAAAGTGCTTTTTACACGCTTTCATCCTATTTTATTATTTATAACAAAAAAATTGTTTAAATAATTTTTTGAATAAATCAATTGTTTATTTAACTTTTTCGCAATTTAGACATCTACGATTTTTTTTAAATAGTCTCAAAAGAAAGCTTGACTTTTTTACTATGAAAAATGTCTAATAAGAAAATGGACAAATTGAAATTCATTGAGTTACAGAGCCGGCTGTAGAGGGAGTCCTCGCGCTCGCACTCGGGCGTTATGCGGCAGCATACCGCGGAACAGTTTTCAAGTATGCCATTTTTTTGTATTACTCACATTGATCCAAAATTGCATGAAGTCATCGGAAAAAACTATTCACTTAATCGAAAATATTGATTAATTGAGCGGTTGGGTGCAAGAATGCCTTACTTGTATTTTCAGAAGTCACTTGCTCTTCATTTGTTCTCCACGAAATTATGTGCAAAACAAAAGAAACACAAGTTACTTCTAAAAATACAAGCAAGCTGTTCTTGCATCCAACTGGACTTTCATCCAACTGCCCATGGAAAAGGACCATGCGATGGAATCGGAGGTAATCTGAAGCGTCTTGCTGCAAGAGCCAGCTTGCAACGTTCAGCTGAGAATCAGATCTTAACAGCTTACGAGTTATTTGAATGGGGCAGAGAAAACTTGAAGGAAACTGTCGTATTTTTCAGTAGCAAAGAAGAGCATGCAGCGATGACAATAAAATTAGCAGATCGATTTAGTAAGGCTGTGACGATACCAGGTACACTCAAATATCATTCATTCGCTCCGAACGCAAAGGGACAGCTGGATCTGAATCGATTTTCCTATGAGGAGAAAAGTGAGGTTTTCTCGAAGCCTAAACGTAATCGAAAGCAGAATAGTACTCCAAGAAAGTGGAAAGCTGGTACGAAGAAGAGGCGAACAGCATAAAGAGGTTGTGTAGTGAGAGGCAAGGGGACTCACAAAAATCAAGCACCCCATAAAGTGAGAGGCGAGGGGACTCGCTAAAATCAAGCACCCCAGAAAGTGAGAGGCGAGGGAACTCACTAAAATTAAGCACCCCGAATCATCTTGCAGATAAAAGGAGTGTAAATCGCACTGTCACCTCCACGTGGTAGACTCTGGAAACTATAACTTGATAGGATGTAGGCTGACGACAGGCGTTAATTACTAATCCGTTAGTATTTTATTTACTCAAACACTTTATACGTGAGAAGTTGGTTGAATCATGTATTTGTTTTAAAAAATTGTAAGAGCAATAAGCAATTATTGTCGGATAATAAATTATAATAGTGAGGAATCATTTATCTTCAGAAAAATACTGTTCATTTTTAAGAAAGTGCTTTTTACTTAATATTTTCTCATAATAACTTTAAAAATTTTTAACTTCTTCAAACTTACTGGTTAACATTACTGAATAGTTTTTTCCGATGACTTCATGCAATTTTGGATAAATGTGAGTAATACAAAAAAATGGCATACTTGAAAACTGTTCCGCGGTATGCTGCCGCATAACACCCGACTGCGAGCGCGAGGACTCCCTCTACAACCGGCTCTGTAACTCAATGAATTTCAATTTGTCCATTTTCTTATTAGACATTTTTCATAGTAAAAAAGTCAAGCTTTCTTTTGAAACTATTTAAAAAAAAATCGTAGATGCCTAAATTATGAAAAATGTTAAATAAACAATTGATTTATTGAAAAAATTGTTTAAACAATTTTTTTTGTTATAAATAATAAAATTGGATGAAAGCGTGTAAAAAGCACTTTCCAAAACCCTCATAAAAATTTTAAATCGCGTAATTAGAAAGGAAGTTACAGGCGTTTGAAACTACCCCTGCAGGCATTGGGGTTGAAAATTCAACCCCCCCTCACTTGGGGAGGGTTGGTAATCCTGGTCTATAAGTTTGTGGATTAACTGCTGTTGGGTAGGCGAACATATTCCCAGAATTTAGAGACAATCGAAAAACATGACTTTTTGAGTTGGGGCAGTTGAGGAATAATGCCCCATATAGTGTATATTATTTTACATGATGAAAATAAATTATATAATTAAGTATGTAATATTATAATTATATATAGAATAGAATAGAATTTACTGTCTTCATTGTATACTTTTACAAGTTTTTACTATATTCTTTTGCTCTCTTAAAGTTTTAAATAAAACGAAGCTACATATTTTCTCTCTTAGAATTTTTACCTGAACAGATAATAATTAAATTATTAAATCATTACATATTTCTGTGTCTACATTACAGTTCCTTTTGTCCTCAGGCTATATTTCTCCTCTATATTACTATTTTATTCGATATTCTAATTATATTAAAATTAATATCAAATAGCTGTAAATGATTGTTCTGGGGTTTTAAGCGTTTGATTTATCTATTAAACCAAAAAAGTTGAAACAGCCTCCGGACTTTCGAAATTATAAAATTTGTTTATGAGAATCATTTACAGCTAATTAATATCAATGTTAATATCAATATCTGTTGAGATAATATTATTATAATCATAGTATCATATATAGTTGATTATATATAATATTAATTCTATTATAATGCACCCTGATTGTAATTCTTTTTTTTTTTCAAATTTTCATCTCCTAACTCAAAATATTAATTATTTTTTAGAATTACTTGTCGCAGATCTGAATTATAGTTTTTTTCAAAAAATCCCTAATCCAATTCAGAAATACATACAATTGATTTGAAAAATTTCCTGTTCCAATTCAAAATTCAGGGTGAAATTAGAAAATTCAAACTTTTAAATCTGAAAATAATTTATTTGAGTTGGAAATCTTTAAAATTTTAAACTTTTCAAACTTAAGCTATAAAACAATTGAATTTTAAGCCAGAAAAAATTAATTTAAAATAAACTTTCATTTTCAAACAAATAGTTACATTTTCAACCAAAATGATGAATCTTTAACAAAAAAAGTTAAAATTTTTGATTAAAAACTGTTGAACTCATCCAAAAATATATCAATTTTACACGAGCGTTAACCGCTAATCGCTACAATGGCTACGGATATTCCTAAAAAAATGTACCTTTGATCTTTTGACAATAACCCACCGACTTGGCCATCAAAGAAAATTTAAATTTGATAATATCTTAAGGGCATGTGACACAGCTAAATACCTATATTACCGACCACAGTTTTTCAGTTCACTGAATGTTTTTTTGAACCTAAGAACTTTTTTTGTAAGTAA
>NC_046661.1:45910729-45912847 GCF_010883055.1 Belonocnema kinseyi | reverse complement strand
TTTTACTTACAAAAAAAGTTCTTAGGTTCAAAAAAACATTCAGTGTACTGAAAAACTGTGGTCGGTAATATAGGTATTTAGCTGTGTCACATGCCCTTAAGTTTAAATATTTTGTCACAAGAATTGTTAATAACAGTGGTTATTGTCAACTTTTCTAATATTTTTGTGACTAGCAGTCATTCGTCCAATAGCTTAAAACATTTTCAGTTCAAAAAAGAATTTTCTATACGAAAGGGCCAACATTTAAAATTTGTTTATCTAATTTGCTTACAAAAATTTAAATTGTTATATTTTATGAAATATTACTAAATATTTATTATTTTAAGAAATACCTGAAGTCGTTCTGACGATTGAAGGAAATTATAATTTGAAAAATCTTAAATTCTAATGTTTTTCCACAAAAGTTCGGAGAGTCAAGATCTATAGAATTTAATGATCTTTAATTTAAAATAGAGAAATTCAAAATTGCAAGAAAATTGAAGGCTCTGGACATTTTGGAATGAAAAAAGTGCATTTCCTCCAACTGTGCGTCATGAGTACAGTACGTTTGTTTATAGATTTTAATAGCTCATAGTCTTTTTAGCTTTCAAGATTAAGCAACAAATAAATTATTGAACTGTATAAATGTATATATGATGTTTAGTTCCATTTAAATAAATATATACTGTAACCCTCGAGTTTCAAGGGTTGCCTGTAAATAGGCAAAACAAGTATCTTCTATCCTGTCCTTCTAAAAAAGAAGCATAGCACAGGAGAAACTCTATAGCGCAAACTCCAGCCACTCTCTCCGTGACTACGTAACGTAAGATCGAGAAGGGAGAGCTGGACAAAGGACTATAAAAAGGGCAACCCAGTTTAAAAACTGAGAGAGCAAGTGCTGCTCAACGCACTTTGATTGAGAGAGGGCTCTTCAAAAATGCCCATGGATATCGTATCCGACTGAAGATAACTCTAAAACAGGTTATATTTAACCTGAGTGAGAACAAGAAGCATCTTCTGATTGCCATGGCGAAGAACGACAACAAAGATGAACCAAAAGGGAAGAAACTGAAGACCATGGACGACAACCAGCAACAGGTACCCCTTGTAATAACTTATAATAGATTTGGAGTCTTGCAATCTAAAGAGAATGAAGACATTGAACTTATGGAGGAAGATAACAGCAGCAGCAATGACAACAGTAGAGATAGCAGCAGTAGCGATGGGAGAACAACCGAAACTCAGACCAAATCGAAAAAACTAAAAATACCTCCGATCGTCATCACGGAACAAGCAATAGAGAATTACTCCATCTGTATGAACACTATAAAAGATGTGTGTAAAGATAAGAATATGAGGATTGACTTCTCCAATAGTGGAAAGACTTCCAAACTCACAGTCCACCCTACGTCTATTGACGATGCAGGAGCGCTTCAAGTACAGCTACGAGAGAGCAACATGGCATACTACACGTATACGCCAAAATGGCAGAGGAAAAAGAGGATCGTCGCTAAGAGGCTGCCAAATCTGCCTCTCGATGACATCAAAGAAGACCTCAAGAACCAAGGCATCACCTGTGATAGTGTATATGTGTTAAAAAAGAACCCGAAAATACCTGTGCCCTATAGGGATCCAACATATTTAATTACTTTTCCTAGGGAAGTGGATATGAAAAATGTGTGGCAATTGAAATACATTTGCCAAGTGAAAGTGAAGTGGGACACTTACAAGAACTCCAGAAAAGTGACACAGTGTTATAATTGCCAAATGTTTGGACATGGCAGTGAACACTGTATGAACCTACCCAGATGTGTCAAGTGCGATAAACAGCATGAAACAAGGAGGTGTAACAAGGAAAAGGGTGATAAACCAAAGTGTGTCAATTGCTCCGGTGACCATCCAGCGAACTACTCAAGGTGTACGACTTACCTGGAATACCTACAGAAAATCCAAACAAATAAAAAACGAGGACAAGTGAACATGGTGAATGCAGGCCGAAGTTGGCAAGGACCATCGACACAGGACCGAGGTCAATTCCCAGACCTCCCAAACAGACATCCTCCTCTTCAAGCGCAGAGAAACATGGCACCAAGGCCAATGCCGAACGCGTGGGAACAGGACCGGCCTAACAATCAACAG
>NC_046661.1:45908817-45910629 GCF_010883055.1 Belonocnema kinseyi | reverse complement strand
TTCTCCATGTCTAGCAGAATCATTGCTGTTGACTTATTTTTATTAAATTCTGTACTGATGTAGTTGGTTACTCTATGCAACTGCTGAACTGTACTTCTGCTTCCACGAAAACCGAATTGCTGTTGTATTAAAAGATTTTTAGTTTTTTCATGTTTTTTTATTCTTGTAAAAATGATTTTTTCAAAGATTTTACTGAGTGTAGGTAATAGACTAATAGGACTGCAGCTCTGTGAGAAGAGTTTATCTTTGCCTGGTTTGTGAAAAGGTAATATGTTAGCTTTTTTCCAACATGTGGGGAAATATGCTAGTGCAAAACAAGCATTAAATATATGTGTCAACTGAACGAAGGCTTTTTTTGGCAGATTTTTAAGCACTACATTTTGTATGTTGTCTAGTCCCGGTGCTTTCATCGGCTTCGTTGCACAGATTGCTTTTTTAATTTCTAAAGGCGTTGTTAACATTATGTCATCTCTATTAATTTCTAGTTCTAGGATTTCATTATATTTCCTTTCAGCAGCCCGGTCAGTGTTACCATCACCCATGTTCTCTGTCATGTGATGAACATTTTCATAGTTAATTGCTAGTTGCTCTACTCTATCTTCATTAGAAATCGCGACTCCATATAATCCATGTAAAATCGGAATTGCAGTATTATTTGGTTTGGTGAAACATTTAGACATTTTCCAAAGTGAGTTATCTTTCACGTCTAAGTTATCTAATTTTTTGCTCCAATTTTTATTGCTAAACTCATTTATTTTCTTATTGATTGTATTAGAAAGTCTATTTTTAATTCTCTTAATTTCTTTTCTATGTGTTCTTTGGCTAATTTTTCTAAGATTGTTTCTAGTTTGAATTAAGCTTCTAACTTCTTCAGGCACAAACTTTACATTTTTCTGGTAACTGTTTCGTGGTATGGACTTTTCCATGGCGTTATGAATTACACTGACCAGATTGCTGACGGAACTATCAATATCTGCTTGAATTTTAATACTCCTACTAATAGTTAGGTTTTTATTAATATGTTCCCTGAACAACCACCAGTTACCTTTTTTGTAATTAGGAAAAGTTCTGGTCCCCACCTCTAACTTAGTTGCACTCATACTCATAGATAGAATGACGGGTAAGTGGTCTGAATCTAATTCGTTGATTGCATCAACCGTGATATCACACATAATGTTTTTTGAAATACCTATGTGTACTGTACTAGGAAAGGTGCTATTGTAAGCGAAAAGTGTGAAATTATCAGGGTAGCGAATCTGAAATAGATACTTTTCTGCAAAATTAAAGATTGTTCTACCCATGGCATTAGTGAATCTACAGTTCCAGGCTGTATTTTTGGCATTAAAGTCCCTGTACATCAAAACTTTACTTCCTGTTTGGAATATGAGATTCAAATCTCGAGAATCTAGTTTATTCCCTGGTGCTTTATATGCTGACACTATCACTAAATTATTTTCTAGCTTAATTGCCACAGCCTCAATGGTTTTAGTTTCTAAGGGTACTTCATGACACCTAATTCCTTCTCTAACATAGATCATTACTCCACCACCTGTCCCTCTCTCATTCCTATCTTTCCTGAAGCATTTGTAATTGGGAATCTTGATATTGCGTTTAGAATTGAGCTTTGTTTCATTCAACATCATAATGTGTAGGCGATGGTCCTGGACATATTGCTTCAATTCACTGGATTTGCCAGCAATTCCGCTAATTTTCCAATGACTAATAATAAGATTAGAGAGTGTTTCCCTTCTATTTTCCATTGGCAACTTCAGTGAAAATTCGCAACCTGTCCAGATCATTTGTACAATTGGC
>NC_046661.1:45901904-45908717 GCF_010883055.1 Belonocnema kinseyi | reverse complement strand
CACAAGGCTCTATACTGGGCCCGGTCTTGTTCCTCTACTTCGTTAATGATATCCCTCAAGATGGGCTTGTAAAACTTTCATTGTTCGCGGACGACACAGCTGCATACCTTGCCTCGTGGAGCATTAAGAATGCGATAGAAAAATTACAGAAATATTCTAATAAAATCAATGCGTTCTTCCATAAGTGGAAACTGAAAATTAATCCAGAAAAAACAGAACTAGTAATTTTCAGTCATAAACGGAAGCCTAGGACAATATACAAGCAGAAACGAGACAAGGTACCAGACTTTTACATGAATGAAACTAAAATTACTCCAAAAACCGAAGCGAAATACTTAGGAGTAATTCTAGACAAAAAAACTTAGCTTTAATCAGCAAGTAAAAAATATTTAAAAAAAGTCACAGCAAATTATAGGGATACTCAATAGATTGATAAATAGGCGTAGTACCTTATGGTGTAATACACACGAAACAAACATTAAAAAGCTTCAAACTATTCAGAATAAGCGCCTTAGAATGATTGTTAAAGCAAAACCTATGGATAGAAACTTAGATATACATAAAAAATATAATATCAAACCCATTAAAGAACAAATATATAATTTAGCTACAAATTATTTTGATAATCAAATTCCTACGCATAAAGACTTAAAAAAAGACTTTGTATTATATAAAGATAGCGATAAGATACCTCATCCACTGAAATACAAATTACCGAATCAAATATTTATTGACGGGCCGCCATGAAAAACTCTTCCGCTGAGTATTATGTAAATAGTGTATATAGCCTTAGTTTTTAAGAAATTGTTGAATTGTTGTCTAGTTTTAAGTTTTTACCTCAAAAATTGATGAGTTTTTTTTAAAGGATTTTTACTTAACCAGAAAAACAGCAATACATTAGATCTCAGAACCTAGGAAACTTCATAAATGTGAACGCCGAAAATAGTATTAATTAATATGAGTTAAATTTCTCGTATAGAAATAGGAATCTTAAGAAAAATTAGAAATAAGCATCATATGTACAATATATGTATCACTAATTGATCTCAATAAACGCATTTTTAAACGAAAAAAAATGGTCTTCTGGATCTTGTGTCTGAAAAAGCACAGATCGCAGGAGCGAGTCAGTAGGAAAAGCCCAAAGCTTATTTCAAGATAAATTTCAAGATATTGAAATCTTATTCGGATTGTTTTCCCTCTAAGAGTGCCCAGTGGGATAATCTCCCCTAAAGTTGTCGAGACCAGAGATTCAATTTTCAAGCGATCCTTTTCGAGTCAGAAAAAAATCTTAGAAAATTATTATTATTACTTAGAGTGTCTCCGAGTTAACGAGCTTTAGAAATTCTTTCAGGGCAAAGTCCCTTGGCTAAAATTTATTAAGAAAATTTACAGGCAGTGGCCTTACATTAGACAGATTTTACCCTCGAAAGTGTCTACTCTGCATTCAGTGAACGACTACGGGTAAAATCCCTGTAACTCAGTCAATTGAACAGAGTATAGATATTTAGGGCCAATCCATCACTCCACAAACCATGCAAGAGAGACTTAGAAGCTTCGAAACCTCTATGCCCTGTCGAGAACACGTTTTGTCGAAGGGAGATTTGACCAAGAGATAAAATTCTCTAGAAAAATAGCACGACCCAAGTATCGGTAGAAAGATATTTAGTGAAGACTTGTAGGCACTCGCCGCCGCATTTCCGGTCCCCTGAGTAGAGCCTCGCTACGCAATCGAAGCATCTTACAATAGTATCTTTTTGCACTTAGGGATTAAGTCCTGAGAGACAGATCATATAAAAATATAAAAGAACGCATAATTAGCTATCAGATTTAGCTGGGAGTTCCCCATAGATTATCTGCGAAGGCTATAGCCTCATTTCATTACATAACGGAATAACCCTCTGAAAATATCAAGTACCTATTGTTAAAAGGCTCACACCTGAGAGAAGATAGTGTCAACGACCTTTCCTATGGAGTATAGTTTAGAAAGTATCAAACTATTTCTCTTAAAAGCGGATAATAGTGTTTTTATAATATACCACTGCGTTATTAATTTAAGATTCTATTTTTGATTTCCCTACGAATAATCCAAATAGCTGCGTATTCTACTAGAGTAAGAATCTCAGATAAATATATGGTAGGACAGCTCAGGTATTTTGAATAAAATTGTATTATTCCAAAGAGAATCTTATTCTTTCTCCATGAGAAGCCCCTATTTTTGCATTACATATAGTTAGATATTAGTCCGGTTATTAAATTAACTCATTTTAGTTAATCCTGCTAAAAGTCAGCGGTTACAATTGGCTCCCAACGTGGGGCATGCGAAGAAAAAAAAAAGATTATTAATAAATAATTACATATTAGAATGGATGACAATAAAAAGCGATTGATAGAAGCGTTTTTCAAAGGTGACAAAATGTTAAATAATATGAGCCTTGAAGAAAAAAGTATGGCCAGATTAGATAAGCGGTTGGAAAAGCGCAACAAACGATCAAATTAATCAAATATGGGTGATTACAAAAGACTAAAAGAGATGAAAAATCAAATAGAATGAAAAATAGTAAGCGAATACTTGAAAATATAAACAAGTTTTACCGTGTGACAAATGAATTCAATGAACAAATAACTTTTGAAAGTGAATCAATGTATTCTTTTTATGGAAGATCCCCGATCATAAAAACTGTAAAACAACAAATAATGATGCGCAGTGAAACTTTAGATTTCGAATTTTATAGACATTATACTATTACGAGATCGTGGAAGTGAGAATTAAAATTAAGAAAAATTCGCGACAAGAAGTGAGACGTAAAATATTTCTCTTTCTTGATACGCCGAAGATATATCGCTGATAGAATAGAATATCCTTTCGTCTCAACATTTTATGAATATAGTCGATAAAAATAGTGATAAAAATGAGTAGGAACAATCTTCACTCAGCAAAACTGGCAAAGAAGTCCTGTGGCGTTTCAGAAATCGATTCTTACGATCCTGATTTAACGATACGGAACGCTTTGCCAGAAAACATGGAAGATACACGCAGCGCGCCCTCGGAAACTGTTAACACCAGTTCGGAACAATTATGAGCGTTGATTAACCAACGACTAGAGGAAATCGAGGAACGTACGCGTCGCCTAATTGCTCAAGAAAAGAGAGATCGGGAACAAGAAAAAGCGGAGAGAGAGAGTATGCTTCAACAAAAACTGACCTCATTGGAAAAGGAAGTAAGCCGCTCCCTCGAAGCAACCAC
Source organism: Belonocnema kinseyi (assembly GCF_010883055.1). Lineage (NCBI taxonomy): Eukaryota > Metazoa > Arthropoda > Insecta > Hymenoptera > Cynipidae > Belonocnema > Belonocnema kinseyi. Next base: position 45,905,473 of record NC_046661.1, on the reverse strand, counting down.
CGCCATGACTCGACTGAACGAGTGACCGATGCCATCGGCTGGCCCACACCTGAACAGGTGACACTGGCCCAACCAAACATAAAATACATATTGCCGGAATACAATGGGGAGGGCAATCCCATGAAGCACCTTCGCCAATTATGGCAGTACTGGGATGTGGTTCGTCCAAGAGAATGTTACACGGATTACTTAAAAGAAAGATCCCTCTCCGGCCCACCAAATGATTGGTGGTTAATCATAAAGGATGAAGTCACAGATATTCAAACTTTTATGATTAGGTTTCAACAGCGGTATTGAAATGAGAGAATCCAGCATGAAGTTAAGAAGAAATTGGAATTTGGCTCCTTCCACAACTCACGGAACAAGTAACGAGCAGAGTACTTCACACACATCTTCGCACAAATCAGTGAGCTTACTCGCCCTCCAGAACATAGAGAAGCTATTATGAAGATTGCAAGACATTTTAACGATGAAATCAAGTATGCAATAATAGGGAGAGGGATAAGCAAAATTGAACAGCTTATCGAATTACTAGAAGAATTCGATAAGATAGGCACTACAAACGCTGGCTATCCGAAGACACGTGAATGGCACCCTCGAAATAACGTACCAAGAGCAAACAATTACACACACAATAATCCTTGGAGACCACCGCCAATACCGGCACGCACACCTAATGCCAACCCAATATCTCAACCATCAAATCACAATTTGCAATTTAATGGGCCCATGGCAAACCCGGGATACTGGCGTAATGCAAATTCTGGGCGGCAAAGGACGTCACAAGAGGGAAGCTCTTGGCGACAGCCACCAGCACCATATCGAGTCCGATGTACAACTCCCTAACACCTGCATCGAATTGGTATTTTTGGTAGTGCGACGCTTCTCACGTACATGCATAATAGGGATCGACGTATTGGACGAGCAGAAGGCAAACATCGACCTGGACTCTAAAACTCAGACCTTCCCCTACCTACGTGGCCAATCAGCAATTAAAATATTACAAGATGAGGCGATCGAAAATGAAAATGGCGGAGCTCATCCATGTAATATTGAGCAGTCAGCCATCAACAAAGATCGGACCTATGAACAAGAGAGAAAGGTGGAGCCTACAATTAAAGAGTTACCATTGGAAATATCACGTGATGAAATCAAGGAGAAAATGGAGGAGAGTCACGCACTAAATGATCAAGAAAAAGAAAGACTCGGCGAAATTCTATCAACACATCGTAGAGTATTTCAAAGAGAAGATAAAAGAAGAAAAGCCGTTTGTAGGACGAATCTACCCCATCCCCGTGGCACATAGGGAAAAGGTAGAGGAAGAAATCCAACGAATGCTGCGATCAAATATCATCCAGAGATCCAACAGTCCTTATATCAATCCTATAGTCCCAGTAGAAAAGAAAGACGGAACGATTAAACTCTGTCTAGACGCAAGACGATTAAACGAGATCTTAATCGAAGATTGGGAATGTCCTAAACTGGCGGAAATTCTCGTTCAAAAACGCAAGGGAATGAACGTCATGTCGAATCTAGACATGACTAGCAGCTTCTGGCAAGTACCCTTGCATCCAGACTCGAGAAAATACACCGCTTTCCAGTATCGTGACAGAAGCTATGAATTTCGCGTAGTACCGTTTGATCTGAAAACCAGCACTGCTGCCTTAGTAAGAGGATTAGACTACGCACTACAGGGACTAGGGGATCAAATTATTTCATTTGTAGATGACACGTTAATTACGTCAGAAAACAATGAGATACATTTGGATCATATTGAGGAAATTCTCGACCGATTGGAAAAAAATAACCTTACGCTTAATCTTGCCAAATCACATTTTTTCAAGAAGGAAACAAATTTGCTCGGCTTTATACTTACCACGGAACGAATTAAACCCGAACCGGAAAAATGCAGCATATTCAATATTTTCCGGCACCTCGTAACATCAAGCAACTCAGAGGATTCTTAGGCTTAATCAATTTTTATTCCAAATTCAGCAAAGATTTTGCCAAGGAAACGGTACCGCTCTTAAAGCTGGTAAAATAGGGAGCCGTCTGGAATTGGGATAAAGAAGCTTAGGAAAACTTTGAACGCATAAAACGATTATTTGGAACCTCGATAATGTCATATTTCCCTGGCCCTAAGAGATGATATTACTTGGAAACAGACGCCAGAAATTACGCTTTGGGCGCTGTCTTGTATCAATTAAACGATAAAGAGGAAAAGGAAATAATAGCATTGGTGAGCCGCACATTGAAAGGATCTAAACTGACGTACTTCACAACTGAGAAGGAGCTGCTTGCAGTAGTGTGGTCATTACAGAAATTTCGCATGTATTTACACGGTGCGAAAATTGTCAATAGAACTGATCACCTATCATTACCTTTTCTCAAAACGTGCAAGTTTGTCAATGCCCAATTAAGTCGATGGATCTTAGCGATACAGAACTACGATATAAGAATCGAGCACCTACCTGGAAAGGAGAATATCATGGCCGATGTATTAAGTAGGAGGCTCGATAACAATCGTTATCAGAAAAATCGAGAAGAACCCCGAGTCACAATTAACGCACTGAGTTATCAATGGCCGCTCGAGATCGAGCAAGAGATCAGAAACATTCCACAAAAACAACAACAAAAAAAGTTACGACAATTAATAACTAAAGTTGAATCAGAATCCGAAGAGGAAAGAAGATTCAAAATAATAAACAACGCCTTGTATCATCACCACGGAACAAGTTATCGGATTTATCTACCTCCCGACCTCACCGACAAAATTATATGGGAGTGTCACAACTCGTATGGACTTCCAGGGGCCGGGAAAACGTTTAAAATAATGCAAGAGTCATTTTATGCACCAAAATTGGCGAGAAATACCCTACAGTTATTAGCAACTTATGTGAAATAATGTGACAACACAAGCCTCTCAGGCCATACAAGAGCCGGTGCTCTTCGAAAAGCAACCGGTGAAATGGCTTTAAAGAAATTGGAAGAATTCATATAGCTTGTGGGAAAGCCACAAAAAATCCTCTCTTACCGAGGCACACAATTCACTAGCCTCCGTTGGAAACAGGGATTACAAGCGAAAGAAATAAAAATGATTCTTACCTCCATACGACACCCCGAAGCGAATATGGTTGAGCGAGTAGACCGCGAACTCGCCCGTCTAGTTCAAATCACACCATGAAAAAACAGGCGTTACGCCATACGTAGCGCTATGGGGGCGCAAACCCAAAAGATGCTGGACCGACCTCCTACCGCGCGTCCCTCACCCGGCAGAAAAGGAGAGACGAGAACAGATAGTAGTGATAAAAGAGAGAATTAAGACGAGAAAAGAAAAGAGACTGGCAAGACTCAATGCCCAAAAGAAAGGGGTAATTTTTTAAATCAGTGAATGGGTACTGGCCAGGGCTTGCAACGTGTCGAACCCTCCGACAGACACGATGACCAAAAAAGGAGGGTCAATATGACCGGTTTTTGGGCCATCTACAGATTGGCCTCAAATATGTTTTATTTTATTCATCTAACTAGGTCTCATAACCCCTTAAAAGGATTTTTCCTGAGAGTGATCT
>NC_046661.1:45892372-45901804 GCF_010883055.1 Belonocnema kinseyi | reverse complement strand
TAAAAATGTCCTACTTTATCAGATTTATTAGCAATAATTTCTATAAAATAATCGAAATAATCTTGGAGACATTTTTCTAAGAAAAGGTATATTAGTTTACAGACAATCAGAACTTACTAGGCAGTCTGATAAGTACCTGAAAATTCTAAGAGATGGCATTATTATTCACTAGTGTGAACCATTTTCGTCGAGCTTGATCCTTCAAATGACGCCTGTCAAAACTTCAGCCATTTATGTTTACGCATTTACAAGTTACAGCACTGAGAAGCGACTAACCTCCGAGTTTTTTTAATATGGAAAAATCTGAGTTTCGAGTCTTGATCAAACACTACTATCTTCGCAAGAAAACGATATCCGAGACCAAGGCTAAGTTGGATAAGTGTTACCCGGACTCTGCACCGTCGATTGGAACGATTCCTAAAGTGAAATTGAGAGAGGTAGCTAATGCTGTAGGCATATCATTGGAACGTGTGGGCAATATCGTGCATTCAGTTTTGGGCATGAAGAAGCTCTGCGCGCGATGGGTGCCGCGTTTGCTCACAGTGGACCAAAAGCGAATTCGTGTGACAACTCATCAGCAGAATTTGGCATTATTTTCGCGTAAGCTGACCGAGTTTTTGCGCCGATTCATAGCCATGGATGAAACCTGTATCCACTACTACACTCCTGAGTCAACGCAACAGGTAAAACAGTGGGTTCCACCGGGCCAAAGTGCTCCGAAGCGTCCAAAAACGCAACAATGGATCGGAAAGGTTATGGCCTCCGTATTTTGGGATGCACATGGCATTATATGCGTGGACTATCTTGAAAAAGGTAAAACCATAACCGGAGCATATTATTCATCATTATTAGACTGATTGAAAATCGAAATCGCCGAAAAACGACCGCATTTGAAGAAGAAAAAACCGCTTTATCATCACGACAATGCGCCTGTTCATTCATGCTTAGTTGCACAAGCAAAATTGCATGAAATCGGGTTTGAATTGGTTCCTCAGCCACCGTATTCACCAGACCAGGCACCCAGCGACTATCACTTGTTACCTAACCTGAAGAGATGGCTCACCGGTGAGCATTTTTACTCAAATGAGGAGCTCATAGTTGAAACTGAGGCGTATTTTGGAGACCTTCCGATCGAATACTTTTCGGACGGTATTAAAAAGTTAGAAAGTCGTTGGACTCGCTGTATCGACCTAAAAGGAGAGTATGTTGAAAAATAAAACCGACTTTGGCCAAAAAAACGTCTCCGTGTTTCATTTTTCAGGGACTTATCAGACTGCCTAGTATGGTCGATTAGAGGCTAGGCACTCTGAAACAGCCTTATTCGTCAGAATTGGTTTGGTCATCTGAAGATGATGCTGCTTCTCCTTCATTTTCCGACCAACACGATGCATCATTCACGTGACTTTCGAATTCACGTGAAGGTCTGGGAGTGTTTTGGTTATATCTAGAGTAACCAAGATACCACAGAACACTGGCAATGTGAGCGCAACATCCTACCACTCTCGCGCCACTTTTGCACTGACAGTACCAACCACTTATCGGATTTGCTCCAGGATTAGTTCCTATCCATAAGTTATATACTTTAGAAGATGTATGCCGAGACTGGATTTGTACTCTTAGAATGCCTTCCTCCTGTTTGTTGACAAGAAGGGAGTACATTCCATCATCAGATAAATGTTCCTCGGTATACGATTGGGCTTGCTTCAGCTGATATACTCCGAGTGTGATGTATCGCAATTCATCGAGAGTTCACCTAGGAAAATCAGGTAGTGTCTCTTGCGTTATAGGAAGCCACGATGCTCACCTTTTTGCCCAGTTTTCCTTTTCTGCTCGCTCTTGCAGGCGATTAGGCTGCGAAGCCAATCGCAGCATTCGTTCAGCGATCAGATGATCATCGGAATTATCATGAATTCTAGGAGATCGGAAAGCATTACAAAGGGCACAGACTATTCTGACGTAATCGCCGATGTACGGGTTTTGACTATTTGGAAAAAGATCACTTAAGGCTCTCCAAGTTTTTATCAAACCATTGACTGCTTCAACCACCCATCGGATTTTAGTAACGAGCCTTGATTCGTTTGCTTTAATCGTAGTGTGCTGTGATCCTTTTTGAAGAAAATGAGGCACTTTGGAAACGAATCCAAGATCTTCTAAAAACTTCAGGCACTCTCGAACACCGCGATCGACAACGATAACAGAGTTTGAGGGCATCCATGTACGCAGTTTCATTGAATCTTGTTTTAAAAGACTTTCAGAGATACTAGCGTCGTTGTTCTTGCCATCAGCAAAATATGGACCGAAAACATCCACTATATATCCTGTCGTCGTTACTAATATCATAGACTTGACCAGATTCCTTCCTTTATGCATAGAATAAGTCCGTCTTTGAAAAGAGTAATTGCTACTCTTTTGGATAAACATGTATGTACCATTAGCTACAAGGATACATACATCTTCTCCATTTGCGAATAGCATTTTTGCCGTTGATGTAGTATGGTCCTTAATGACTGACTCGAGTGATATGTGACCTATACCAAGATGATGAGGTACAAAGGAGAACATCAGAGCTTTCCTTGCTGCCGTAATTCCTCTGCCAACTCTTCGCTTTTCTTTGCCAAAAATAGTTGATAAAATCGCATTGGAAAGACCTGTGCGCAACTTGATCAACAATGATGCAAGGCACAAACGCACAGAACGACTTTTTATCGAACGCACTTAAATTGACAAGTACTGTGCAACGTCACTAAATTGATTTTTCGCCAAACCGGTGAGCCTATAATAATCTTTATCCTCAAGCGCAGATGGATCATTAAAATTCAACCCTGTTTTTCTTGCCTCCTCACGCTAATCATTCTGAAGCTTAGAAATCGAATCAGCGTTCCTGTGAGTAAAATCAGAGGTGGCTTGTATAGACGAAACAGCCTCTTTCTTAAGAAAACCATTATCAACCAAATGAGAAGCACAGCATCTCGCTTTTGCAAGAATCAAAATACCAGTATCGACGTAAACCCTCAATGCAGCAAAAGGTTTGATTCTGATACGATTATTCTTATGATGACAGACAATGCATCTGGATTGAGAAATCATACATCTTCTTATTGGAAGTTTGATTTTCCTACAGTCAGAATCTGAAGTTCCATCTTCACTGGAAGATTCTGAATTTTTATAAATCTGACTCTTACCTGGTTCTAAAACATTTAATAAATTATTTTCAGAAGAACTCATCTCTTTTGCATCTGTAATCCGACGCTTTTTAATCGCAAAGTATCAACAACTATCGCAAACCTTTGACTGAATGGTTAAGGAGCTATTAAAAGCAGTTTTAAGAACATTTAATGCCCGTTCATCCTGAACTACTGATAGATGACTCCTTGGTTTTAAGAATTTGCTGCAACAAGAACACTTTTTTCGGCATAATAAGTGGTAATTAAAACTTAATTCGCAAGTAATTATTTCACCTGAAAAAATAAAGAGAATCTGAGACTGATGTGCCGAACTATTAAATAAGAAGGATTTAAAAAAAAGTGTAGCCTCTTATGCCTATGAAGTACCTGTGCAAAAAACTTACAATCGCTATGAAACTAGTCGATACTGATAAAATAAAACTACAATAAAATAATCTGGAACAGATGTATGTACGCAGTAATATCACATACAGTGGATAAGAACTCTTTTAACAGGTCGAAACGTGGAAGAAGAATGAAGGAGAATACAGCTAAAAGCATTGGCAACAAACGCGAATACCATGTGGAGGGGGAAAACAGTTGAACGTAGCGAAGAGGCAGTCGCACATGAACGATAGCATTTTGTTTCCTATTCCACTTACTTTGGTTGATTTTAATCTCACTCATCTTTGCCCAAGGGCGTGAAAGTGCCTAAGACCGGCAGTAAATGTTTCTTAAGAAAAATAACTTAAAAATAATAAATTAATAACAATAAATTAATACCTTAAAATAATACGCTCGGTTTTTCATAAAGTATAAAAATAAGCCCTATTTTGAAGGCTAAGTACCTCGAGAAAAATGATGGCTTTAACATATGTTGTAACGCATATACGTGCGCAGTTTTTGGCTAAGTATGATCTTGCGTGAGCAATACTAACAATGTGAAACTTAGCATGATTTGAATGAAAGTGCGAAAACCATGTAAAATACGAACTTAAAAATGACTATATCTTGAAATCAGATCACTCTCAGGAAAAATCCTTTTAAGGGGTTATCAGGCCTAGTTAGATGAATAAAATAAAATATGTTTGAGGCCAATCTGTAGATGGCCCAAAAACCAGCCTTATTGACTCTCCTCCTTTCTCGCTCTTTACGAGGGACCGTATAGAATCAGCAAACAAATAGCTACAAACGTCTACATTTTGAGTAACCTTGACAACGAAAAGGAAAGAGGACAATACCACGCGAACGACCTCCGAAAGTATCTTCCTAGAAAAAATTTAGGAGAGGGGATGAGGGAAACAGGACCCTTAAGGGAAAAAGCAGTATAAAAGGACCAACTAAAGTCTAGGAAGATCATTCTCCAACGAAAACTTCAAAATGCCAGACGCAAGCACCAGTGACATCGATTTGAGACCCTGTTTATCGGTACAGTGTAATCTCGACTCAGGGGCAGAAGACTTCGTTAAAATTATTCATCACGACTATGTGGTTTTATCACCAGATTGGGAGAAGATCGAAAAAGCGAAAAAAAACCATGCAAGAAGAAAGCTCCCCGAAAGAAAAACATGGAGATCGGTGAAGTATGTGCCACACATTTTGTGAGAAAGTTTACCACACAAGATGCGTGCACATCGACCCAGGAAGAAGTGAGCCCACCTGCCATCGAACCAGAGGTCATCACAATTGAGGACAACTCACCGAAAGCAGGCGAGATCTCAGAAGAGTTAAAGCCTTACGAAATCGAAACAATCACCATCGAGGATGACGAAACTCCAAACATAAGAACACCCCCAGCTGAGAGTGTTCCGGACATTCATCCACAACCTTATAGTGAAGCTACAATAATTAACGTCGAGAAAATTCCAGAACTGAACGATATTGAAAAACTTTTGAATGTGAAAAAAATCGAGAAAACTCCAGAAATAAACAACATCGAGAAAATCCCAGATGTGAACAACATAGAAGAGGAAATTCGGCACGAAATTCGTGCACTAAGTCTCGTGTTTAATGCACCTCTTGTCACCACAAACCCTTCACCAATCGAAGCTGATTTCAGTTCCTTAACCACCGAGGAAATCCAATGGATGAAGACTAGACAAGAGAAAAGATTCGCTCCAACAAGAGATGGCATCTACATGGTGAAAGGGAGTCAGCATCATGCAATGGTTGAGGAGATTTTTACACAAAGATTTAAGAGACCAGCCACCAAGGCCGACATTGAAGAAAGGAAAAAGCAGAGATTTTTGGAGAAAGCTGCCAAAGTTAAATAGTTATATAGGGAGACAGTAAGAGAACGAATGCAGAGAGAAAGGAAGAAACAAGCCGAAACGGCGACAAGAGGCCCGGTACAGGAGCTTGCCGGTGAAACGACAGAAAGCTGGACGCAGTACCGAGATTGGACCCCCGCACAGACCTGGCCTTTAAATGGTAATTATGCCTCCAAATAAAGGAACGAGGCGCGTAACCCACATCGGAACAACAGGGATGAAAAGCATCTACTCATCTTTGATGACAACAATACAATTCAAAAGAAGAAAAATTGAAATCGTCGCAATAGAATGAACAGAACCCTGAAACGACGAAAGGACTCTCCTCACGCCACTCGCACAGTATGTGGTTCTTATTTTTGTAACTTTGTCATATTTTTTTTGTTGTAAAACGTCGGCTGCGTACGAAATTATTATATGATAAACAAACTATTTTCTCCATCTATTGCTCAGTTTCAATTTGGGGGGGGGGGGCAGTTGTAACCCTCGAGTTTCAAGGATTGCCTGTAAATAGGCAAAACCAGTATCTCCTATGCTGGCCTTCTAAAAAAGAAACATAGTACAGGAGAAACTCTATAGCGCAAACTCCAGCCACTCCCTCCGCGACTACGTTACGTAAGATCGAGAAGGGAGAGCTGGAAAAAGTACAATAAAAAGGGCAACCCAGGTTAAAAGTGGTCTTCTGGATCTTGTGTCTGAAAAAGCACAGATCGCAGGAGCGAGTCAGTAGGAAAACCCCAGAGCCTAAAAACCTCTAGAACTTGTCCGATAATTCGCTTTTTTAAAAGAATAAAATTTCAAGATATTGAAATCTTATTCGGATTGTTTTTTCTCTAAGAGTACCCAGTGGGATAATCTCCCCTGAAGCTGCCGAGACCAGACATTCAATTTTCATGCGATCTGTTTCGAGACAGAATAAAATCTTAGAAAACTATTATTATTTCTTAGAGTGTCTCCGAGTTAGCGAGCTTTAGAAATTCTTTCAGGGCAAAGTCCCTTGGCTAAAATTTATTAAGAAAATTTACAGACAGTGGCCTTACATTAGACAGATTTTACCCTCGAAAGTGTCTACTCTGCATTCAGTGAGCGACAAAAGGTAAAATTCCTGTAACACAGTCAATTGAACAGAGTATAGATATTTAGGGCCAATCGTTCACTCCACAAACCGTGCAAGAGAGACTTAGACAAGAGAGATAAGATGCTCTAGAAAAATAGCACGACCCAAGTATCGGTAGAGAGATTTTAGTAAAGGCTCGTGGGCACTCGCCCCCGCATTTCCGCTCCCTTGAGTAGACAGAGCAATAGAGCGACCATTAGACCGAGTGGCCCGAGACCCTCGCTACGCAATCGAAGGATCTTAAAATAGTATCTTTTCGCACTTAGGGATTAAGTCCTGAGCGACAGGTCATATAAAAATATAAAAGAACGCATAATTAGCTACCAGATTTAGCTGGAAGTTCCCCATAGATTATCTGCGAAGGCTATAGCCTCATTTCATTACATAAGAGATCAACCATCTGAAAATATCAGGTGCCTATTGTAAAAAGGCTTACACCTGAGAGAAGAAAGTGTCAACGACCTTTCCTATTGAGTATAGTTTAGAAAGTATCAAAGTATTTCCCTTAAAAGCGGATAATAGTGTTTCTATAATATACCACTGCGTTATTAATTTAAGATTCTATTTTTGATTTCCCTACAAATAATCCAAATAGCTACGTATTCTGCTAGAGTAGCGATTTCAGATGAATGTGTGGTAGGATAGCTCAGGTATTTTGAATAAAATTGTATCATTCAAAAGAGAATCTTATTCTTTCTTCATGAGAAGCCCCTATTTTTGCATTACATATAGTTAGAGATTAGTTCGGTTATTAAATTAACTCATTTGAGTTAATCCTGCTAAAAGTCAGCGGTTACAATACATTATAGTGAATAATATTAAATCCATTTTCTCATTTACCATTCGTTTCATTGACTTTTTACCAAATGATTCCCTCAAACACTTTAATTACAATTACCACAACTTTTTAAAAATATTTCCTTCAAAATTCGAAATTTTTAAGATTTTAAACGTACACAGATTCTTTACATTGCAACTTAAGTTTTAGTCTTACATATTTTAATTATTAATATATTTATATTGGATGTAAGTAATATATTTTTTATTAATTCTTCTGATCATGTATATGTTTTAAATATTTTTGTCATTGCGGTCTTAAATATGATTAAGTTTTTCATCAGCTACATTGATAATTTCGACAATAAATAATTTTGTTTAACTAGAACAAATGATAAAATCAATAATATCAGCAAAATAAATCATAGAAATATGAAGTTCGAACTGCTTTCAAAATGTATCTCAAAATTAAATTTTATTCATAATCAACTACATATTTTTATCAATTTTTCTTTTTTAAATAATTAGTAATAGTTGCTCTTATTTTTTCATATATATTTTTTTGTTTATTTGCAAACAGCATCAAGTTTTTAATTATTTTTGCTTTTTCTCAATGCAATTCAATGAAAAAAGCAGACCTACTTTTTTTGGTGCCATCTGTTGGATTAGTTTGACCGGCATTTCCCCTCCGCGTCGTAAGAAAACTACTACTGCATACACGAGGCAGGAGGCTGCTTCACACGGACATAGCCCTGTCATAGCATTGGACCACATCTCGTTTCAGATCTGGGATCACTGCATGGGCTGGGTAGGAAGAGCCAGGCCAGGGGGCTGGTGTGTCCTAATCGCGAGCTCTAACCACATCTCTAATGAAGCATTTGGATTTCGATAACAAAATCTCGGGTAAGAATTTCAAGGCAGCATCGTACCAAGTCGTATGGTGAACAAAACAAAAAATTTAACGTTGTATGCAAATCCCATCCCCGTACAAATAGTAGAGTTCTGTGGGGCGCCATCAAGTCTCACTAAATTGAAAAAATTTCACGGACCACTACTATGTCAGCGGCAAATTCGTAGATCGTGCAACGTCGGAATTAAAACCTAAACATGGCTGATCAACTGTCATGTTCGTTTATATAGCTTGGTACCAGCGATCCCAGATCTGAAACGAGACGTGGTCCAATACTATCACAGGTCTATGTCCATGTGAATATAGTAGGAGACGATGCAAATAACTGGGGTGCGTGCGCAACCCATATCAACTCTTCTGAATTTGAAAACTCGAAGGTGCACGAATGCCGGTCAAAACGCTTCGGCGGTTTTATTTATATCTCTATCTGCTTTTAAATAAAATGAAGAGATTGCGATTTTAATATTTCCAGATCTCGATGCTGGCGATTCTCATGATTTGAATACTTCGCGCGCCTCTTTATATGTGTATATTTTGAGGTTACGTTATTTCAAATATAAAATATAAATTCTATAAATATTAATACTACTATATATATGTACATATATTATTAATGATAATATTATAATCATGTTATATTTCTCGGCATGCTACGCGCCGGTTGATAGTGATCTTAGAGAAGTAAAAGACGCCTTCTGGGACACTTTAAATGAATGAAGAGACATGAACGGTTGGGTGGGCATCCAAAATCAGGATACTGAAAGAGTATTAGGTAATTTTGGGGATCCAAGAACAAACTATAACGGAGATAAATTAGTTGGTCTATGCTTAGAAAGGAGTCTGTTTATTACAAATACTGGGTTTAGGCATAAAATGATCGACATGTACACCTGGTCTAAAGCAAATAGCCGCAGTATAATTGACTTTGCCGTTGCGGATGAAAGACTAAGAGAGTTAGTCAAAGATAGAAAAGTCATGAGGGGTCATGAATGCAATACTGATAATTAACTTCTAATCTCAAAAATTAACTTAGGTCGGGGATGGAGAAAAAAGAGAACCAAGAAAGCAAAACAAACGCGAATCAAAATTGAGAACCTACAGAACCCGGATGTGCGAATAGATTTCCAAAATAAGATAATTGAAAGCATAGATAGGGCAACATGGGAGGACCGTATAAAAAACAAAGATATAGAG
>NC_046661.1:45887285-45892272 GCF_010883055.1 Belonocnema kinseyi | reverse complement strand
GCCCAAGTGAAAGAAGCCAGAATTCATAACCCTAAATCTGTCAAGCCCAAACTCAGAAATTCTTAAAACACATATCCTGAATTCATACAGCGTAATGAAGCGAAAATTGTCAAAAATGACAGCAATTCTATCTGTTGAAAATGAAAAACTTCTGCCGCGTTTTACATAGGTTAAATAAAGGTTCAGTGATCGATAGATCGGTCAAGCACTTCATATTTAAGAGGCTGTAAACATCCTTCTTTTCCCTTAACTTCCGAAGACCTACGAACTCACGGCAATCCATCTCATAAATCCTTAATGTACTCATCAATACCCATGAACTCCAAACCACACTGAGAGAAATCGGTAGAGATTAATTCACGGAACGGTTCCTCGATCTAATAACTAGCTTTTGCCGTGAAAAAGACAGCAAGGAATATAGATACAAGGTCACGCTTTCGTGCGAGAACTGTTTTCTCAGAAGCTTCGACTTGAGAGGGAAGGTGTCGAAGTTTCACGCGTTAGGCCACGCCCCTTTGCTCGCTCAAGTCTCCAGCTCATCGCTTTTAGATCAAACAACAAGAAATAAAATCGAGCGCGATTTATATTCGCGTGGCTATTTATATCCGGTAACTATAACAGTGATCCAACGATCCAAACAGTTAGGGCACGTAAACAGCTCACTAATTCCAACCAGTCAACTACTTTTGAAGCACATCAATGCCAAAAAAATTCAGATGCATTTTGCTATATATGTGGCAAATTTGATGTGCTAGTAAATCTTAGATCATTTAGTGATGACCTTATATCAATGTATGAAGACTATTTTGGTATAAAAGTCCAAAACCAAACTGAAAACTGGGTTTCTCATAACGTTTGTGGTGCATGTTTTCAGTCACTTACTCGTCACAAAAGTAATGAAGGCAATAAGAAAACACTCAAAATTAGAAAACCAATGATATGGAGGCAACCTTTGCGAGAGGAAGACTGCTACTTCTGTATGACCAATCTTAATGGAATAAATAGAAAAAATAAAGGTAATGTCAAATATGCTGATGTATCTAGCGTCACAAAACCAGTGGAAGATAACGATACTTCAAAAACCTTCAGGAAATTGTCAGTGAGCAGAGAGACGACTCATACGGTTGAAAACTATGACGAAATTGATCGTAACAGTGACGAAAGTATTCTGAAAAATAATAAATATGATGATTATGACGAAGATGGTATTGAATATGATGACGATGAATACAACGATGAAGATGAAGAACAGTACCTTCCACATAGCGAAAACCGTGGTGCTCCAGAGTTATTTACGTGGGCAGAATTTAATGACTGTGCACGAGATCTAGGACTTGCTAAAGATGGTATGGAATATTTAGCTTCCATTTTCAAGAAAAAAAATTTGTTTACTGAAAAAATAAAAATAAGTTCTTGTAGGAATAGAGAAAAAGGTTTGAGACAATACTTTAAATCTGAAGTTAATTAAAAGGGAAAATTAGTGTACTGTGATAATATTGATGGGTTGATGGAAAAGATGAAACCCGGTATTTATAAACCAGAAGATTGGAGACTATTTATTGACGCTTCCATGCGTAGCCTGAAAGCAGTATTACTGCACAATACTAATGTTTATGCTCCAATTCCAGTTGCACATTCTACGGAATTGAAAGAAGACTATAGTACTCTTAAACTTCTTCTGGAAAAAATTAAGTACTCAAACCATGAATGGAAGTTATGTGGAGATCTGAAAGTTCTTGGGATTTTATTAGGACAGCAATTATAATGCATCAAGCATTATAAAAAAAAGAAATGGCCAAAAAGAACATCATTTGACGTAGGAAAATTGAACATAATTGAAAAACCTTTAGTCAATCCAAAAGATATTTTAATTCCACCGCTTCATATCAAGCTTGGTCTTATGAAGCAATTTTTCAAAGCTCGTGATATTGACGGTGACTGCTTTCTGTACTTGAGCAATCAATTTCCACAACTTTCCGAAGCGAAGTTGAAAGCGGGTGTATTTAATGGACCACAAATACGAAAAATGTGGGGGATCCGGAATTCATTAGAAAAATGACAGACATTGAAAAGGCGAGGGGACTCACGCTAATCTAGCACCCCAACGTATGAGGCAAGGGGAACTCACGCTAATTCAGCACCCCGATCTAGAAAGACGAAGGGACTCATGCTAATATAGCACTATAACGTGAGAGGCAAGGGGACTCACGCTAATCCAGCACCCCAAGCGAACAGAATTTACTACGTCCACGCCGTTGTTCCTGGGTAATGCTGAAAGTAAATAAAACTTGT
This sequence comes from Belonocnema kinseyi, assembly GCF_010883055.1. Taxonomy (NCBI): domain Eukaryota; kingdom Metazoa; phylum Arthropoda; class Insecta; order Hymenoptera; family Cynipidae; genus Belonocnema; species Belonocnema kinseyi. The sequence continues at coordinate 45,889,980 of NC_046661.1, read as the reverse complement.
TCCAAAAAAAGTGTTTTATTTTTCTTAGATCCTACAATTTCAGACAAGGGGAATCATGCTCATGGAACACCCAGATGGGACTATTGGAACCTCAGATTCAGATTGAGCGACCCAAAAGATATAAAGATATGGTTGTAAAGTCGGCCGGACATGAAACTCTTTTAATTTTATACAAAATATACAAGAAAAAACGCTGTTTTCGTCATTTTTACGTCTCTTTTTGCATGTCTTGGGAAACTATGACCTGATTGGGTTATTTGAACCCCAGATTCAGATTCAGTGACACAAAAGACATATAGATATGGTTGTAAAGTCGACCGGACATGAAAATCTTTTGTTTTTATATAAAATATATACGAAAAAACGCTGTTTTCGTCGTTTTTACGTCTCTTTTTGCATTTTTTTGGAAACTATGACCTGATTGGGTTATTTGGACCCCGGATTCGCAATCAGCGACCTCAAAAACATATAGATATGATACTGTAGTCTACCGGACAGACCACTTTTTTTGTATGCCTGTGTAATTGACCGTTCATTTAAAACAATCCATTACAATCAAAATTAATTTAAAACTTGAAATTATTTCAAATAATTTGAAACACGATGTAGATTTTTACATATTTAAAAAAAAATTAAGCCTTTTGAGAATTGTAAAATATTTAAAAAGAATAACAAAAATTGTTGTGACTGCTAACAAAATTGAAATTGATTTTTTATTTTGAAAAGTTAACTTTAAGTCAATATGTGAAAAGATTTAAAAAATTTAAAAGTAAAAATTTTTTTCATTTTAGGAAAAAATTGAATTAAGAAAATGTATCAATTTTCAGCCCAAAAGTTTATTTTTAACAAAATAAATACATTTTCTATTAAATAATTGGTGTTTCAACTAATACAATGTACAGGATGAAGTTTCATCCAAAACTGGAATAGTTTAATTTCCAGATAAGAACGATTAATTTGTAATCAATCCTAGAATAATAACATTTTCAGGTAAAAAAAAATAATTTTTAACCGAAAAAATAAATTTTCAATAAAGCTGTTAAATTGCCAACCAATAAGATGAATTTTCGATCATGAAAATTAATGATCTACAGAAACAGACAAATTTTAAACAAAATTCAAGAATTTTCAATGAAATTATTTAATTTTAATGTCAAAAAGACGAATTATCTACAAAAAGTTGCATTTTTTAAGCAAAAAATGAGTTTTCAATGAAAGAGTTAAACTTTCAACAAAAAAGTTAAATTTTCAACCATAATTATAATACCTTGTTAAAAAAAACGTATTTTTTTACAAAGCAGTTCAACTCTTAGTGAAATAATCGACTTTTAAACCCAAGAAGATGTACAGTTGATATTTCAACCAAATAATTGCATTTTGACCAAAAATGATACATTTTCAACCAAAAAGATTAAATTTCTACCAAGCAAAGTCAATTCTCAACAAAATACATGAGCTTCCAACGAAATTATTTAATTTTAAAGTCAAAAAGAGTATTATGTACAAAAAAGCTGAATTTTTAATCCAAAAATATGATTTTTCAAACAAAATTTTAATTGTCGACCAAATAGTTTAACTTTCTATAAAATTGTTGAATTTTAACGCCCAAAAGATGCGTTTTTTACAAAACAGTAAAATTAAAAAAAAATTTTATTTCAAGGCAAATAGTTCGATTCCCAATGGAGTGAAGATGTAGTAGGATCTTTTTTTCGAGAAATAATTTTAATTTAAAAATATTATTTTCCATCTAGTCTTATTAAGACGGTTAAGAATTTTCTGTTATTGAAGATTCTTAACTTGATCGATATTGTGTAGATTTTCTGCCTTCATGGTTTGGAGGGTTGATCTACTGTCGGTAAAGTACAATCTCTGATGATATACCAGATAAATTAAATTTTTTTAAAATAATTACTTGTACCATTAACACCTAGCTAAAAATTAGCGTTATGTTCTTAAATTAAGAGTTCTTATTCCGATCCCTCTAATAGCTTAATTGAAAAAGCACCTGACCGGAAATCAGAAGGTTTGTGGTTCGATTCCCAATGGAGTGAAGATAGAGTAGGATCTTTTTTCAAGAAATAATTTTAATATAATTATGAATCCTTAATAAGAAAAAATTAATTCTTTTACTAAGTACTTCAACTTTAAGGGAATAATAGAATTGTCTAACCAAAAATTATGATTTTAATTTTTAACAATATAGTTGCATTTACAACAAAACGACTTTGAAACCAAAAAATATTTACAGTTGATATTTCAACCAAAAAATTAAATTTTTAACCAAAAAATATAAATTTTCCATGAAACAATTTCATTTCTACAAAGACAGACGAATTTTTAACAAAATACATGATTTTGTAACCAAAAATGATATAGATTAATTGTCAGTTTCGAAAATGTACTTTCAACAACACATAAAACATATTTTCATCAGAATAGTTAAATTTCCAACGAAAGAGATGAACCTTCAAATAAAAAAAGAAATAAATTTTAACAAAGTATTTGAACTTTTCATAGAAAAGAGGACTTCTTTACAAAATAGTTACATTTTCAACAAAATGATTAATTATTCAATCAAACAATTGAGTTTTTATCCAAACGAGATGAATTCAAAAATTGCCAATTTCTTTAATTGTTTTCAAATGTGGATCAAGATATAAATAAGACTATTATAAGATAACATAATTATAATATT
>NC_046661.1:45870842-45887185 GCF_010883055.1 Belonocnema kinseyi | reverse complement strand
AATATACAAGAAAAAACGCTGTTTTCGTCGTTTTTATGTCTCTTTTTGCATTTTTCGGGAAACTATGACCTGATTGGGTTATTTGGACCCCGGATTCAGATTTAGCGACCCAAAAGGCATGAAGATATGGTTGTAAAGTTGTCAGAACATAAAAATCCTTAATTTTTATTCAAAATATACAAAAAAACGCTGTTTTCCTCATTTTTACGTAAAATTTTTGGTTTTTTTGGAAAACTATGACTTGATAGGGTTATTTGAACCCTGGATTCAGATTCAGTGACCCAAAAGACATATAGATATGGTTGTAAAGTCGACCGGCCACGAAAATCTTTTGTTTTCATACAAAATATAGACGAAAAAACGCTGTTTTCGTCGTTTTTACGTCTCTTTTTGCATTTTTTGGGAAACTATGACCTGATTGGGTTATTTGGACCCCGGATTCGAAATCAGCGACCCCAAAAACATATAGATATGGTAGTGTAGTCTACCGGACAGACCACTTTTTTTTTGTGTGCCTGTGTTATTTTTCAATTTTTAATACCTTAAATTAAATTTAATACATGTTATTTTAAAATTCTTTGAATAAAAAAAAATCATAATCGAAAAGAAATAAATTAATTTTTTATCAAGTAATTGGTGTTTTAACTAATACACTGTACAGGATAAAGTTTCAACCAAAAATGGTATAGTTCAATTTCCAGATGAAAACTGTGATAAGAAATTGAATTGAACAAGAAAAAAAATGAATTTTCTACAAAATTGTTAAATTTTAAAGGGAAAGGTAAATTTTTGACCAAGAAGATTAACGATCTATAAAAAAAAAACATTTTCCAACTTAACCAATATATACGATTAATTTTTAATAAATCCTATAATAGTTACATTTTCAGATAAAGATAAATAGTTTTTAATAGAAAAAATTAGTTTTCAACAAATTTGTTAAATTGTCAACCAATCAGATGAATTTTCGACCAAAAAAATTAATGATCTACAAAAACGACAAATTTTAAACAAAATACATGAATTTTCAATGAAATTATTTATTTTTAAAGTGAAAAAGACGAATTATCTACGAAAAATTGAATTTCTTAAGCGAAAAATATGATTCTTCAATCAAAGAGTTAAACTTTCAACCAAATAGTTAAATTTGCAACCATAATTAAAAAGCATTGTCGAAAAAACGTATTTTTTTACAAACTGAATTTAAGTGAATAATCGAATTTTTCACCCAAAAATTATAATTTTAATTTTGAATAATATAGCTGCATTTACAACAAAACGACACTACTACCAAAAAATATTTACAGTTGGTAATTCAATCGAAAAATGTAATTTTTAATCAAAAAGTATAAACTGTCTACAAAACAATTTAATTTCTACAAAGAAAGATAAATTTTAAAAAAATTACATGATTTTTAAACCAAATATGGTATAGATTAATTGTCAGTGTCAAAAATGTATTCTCAATGAAAGAGTTGAACCTTCAAATAATAAAAAAATACAAATTTTTACAAAGTAATTGAACTTTTGATATAAAAGAGGACTTTTTTACAAAATTACTGATTTACGAGAACCGTTTACATAAAGTAACAAAATGTTTAACTCTTCTAACTAAATGTTTAACTCTTCTAACTAAACGTTTTACCTTATCTAAGCGGACACTTTCTTTGAGTTTAATATATTCTCGATTCACTCGTTCGCTTCAAGGATTTTTTTTTCCGTGTACTATATTCACACGGACATGGATCTGTGATAGTATTGGACCACCTCTCGTTTCAGATCTGGGCAGACGACCCGCTCAACATAACGATGGGCGAACGCTCAACGAAACGACGGCGGAGGCCGCACTTCTATCCCCTCCACTTTCTTCTCTGCAATGCACACACGGAGAGAGAAATTGGCCTCCTAACCTCCCGAGACTAGTGGCGCTAGTTGCTTATGGCGCTTGGCTTGCTAACTTACCACAAATTGGCCAATGGCGCTCTAGGCGAGTCAGCGGTCCACGCTCTTGCCTGACTGGTAGTATGGTTTGCCCACTACTTGGACGCTGAGAGTCCAACTCGTCAGAATGAAAGATTAATGCGGTGCGGTCATGATGCGGGCATGAGTAATATAAGTATAGGTGTCAACGCCGGTCGGAATTGAGAGTTACTCCAAGTTGGAAGCCTGGAGTCCAACATTCGTTGTTTCTCCAAGTTCCAATACTGGTGCCCCCACGCTTTCAGTGAGAGACAGTGGGACCACTAGTCCGATATTGCTGCCATGGCGCATGCGGCTGGTAAGTTAGGAGACCAATTTCTCTCTCCGTGCACGACCTTATATTTCACTTAACACATAAGTTCGCTCTACACTGCACACGCTCTCAGCGCAGAATAGTGGGGACCACTCACGCCGTCGTCTTGCCGGACGGTGAAAGTCCCACGTTCGTCGTCTTATTGGACGGCTAGTGTACTTTTGAACTGAGTTTTTAATTTAAAATAACAATTGCTAAACCATAATTTAAAATATGTAGAAAAAAATTGATCGCTAGTTTAAATGTTACGTATTGAAAAAAGTGCTCGATACTTTAGTCTTCTTTCCAATATAAAATACTTCGTGATCAGAAGAAAAAATTATTCTGTAAAGAAACGTGTAATGCAAGAACTTGCAGGCTAAAAGTGATTGAGTCCCATGGTGGTTGGATGAAAAATATTTGTTTGCTTCCCACTTTCATTCTCCATTATTTTATTTGAAAAAGTTTTAATTGTCAGTTCCTTAATTGTTCTTTTATAAAATGAAATGCACTATTGATAAACTTTTTACAAATATTCTTGAATTCTTTTTTCTTAAATATTTTGCTTTAAAAATGCATAAGATTTTTTTAAATGATCAAGAAAATGTAATAATTGTATTTTTAAACATTTTTTAAACCTTATAACCTTGTTTTATTTAGCCATATATTTATTTTTTATTATTTACATAATAAAAAGAACTATGTAAGTATATGGGTGATTGCCAAAATGTTAACCATTTGTAGTCCAAGCCATTTTCTATGATTAATGAATTCCTTGACTGAAAAACTTAATTGTATTAAGTTTTTATGAATATACGTACTGATAGTTTCAGCATTAAATTTTCTATAATTATTGACATGTGGAAATAAAATTTTCTATGATCATTGAATTCATTGACTGAAAACCTTAATTTTGTTAATTTTATTAAAAAATTAATTTTTTGGTTTTGGCGTGATTAACATTTTTTTATAGTTAAAAAATCTATTGCCTAAAACTTATTTAGTTTAAATTAGAATAACACATGGTCATTTTATAATTTCAAAACTAATTTTTTTTTACTTATAATTTTCATAAATTTTTCCATTTTTTTTATTTTCAAGCTGCTATTATCGAACACGAAAATTGTGTGTGAACAAAATATAATTATGTCTTGCAACTCTAATTTAAATTAAATAAGGTTCACATAGCAAAATCTTTAACTATTTAAAAATCAATTGTAATCTAGCCAAATCAAAAAAAAAGTAATATTTCTTTATTGAAAGTAGAATTCCGGTATTTAGAAGGAACATTTATCATTATTTTTAAATTCGGATGATTTTTTTGTTACCTTGAACACTACACAGAAATAATTTCAGGGTGGCCGTTTTAATTGAGGAAAAATTCCCAGTCATTTTCCGATTCACAAAAATGTTTCACGGTTAAAAAAATTCTAAGTGGTTTAATTTTAAGCAGAGTAAGAATCTGCCCGCTATGCGGGCACATTCTCATTTTCGCACATTCTGGCGCAAACCTTTTAAATGGGGATAAACTGTTTGTGTTTCTGAGTACTATGAATAACCGTACATAGAATTTTTAAATCTTGAAAAAACATGGTTTCAAAAATTGTTGGTACGATCAAATTTGGAATTTTCAACATTTCGATCAAATTGAAAAAATTGTTATCGCAATCTTGTAGGGCTTTCAAAAAGCAAATTTTTCGGATTCAGGGGGTCTCAAAACGTGAAAATTTAAGAAAAACTAGGGGGGGTCAAATTTTACACAAATCTAACACCTTCTCTGATGAGAATGTAGTAAATTCAAATAATGGCGAAAAAAATTATAGACGCAGAACATTTATAACCTTTTCATAATTTTAGGAATTAAATGACTTTTAAGTCTTGCATAATTATTTCAAAATCAAAGACACTACTATTAGATGTGTTTAAAATTTGACCCCACCCCCTCTCAGTTTTTGTCAAATGTCCACATTTTAAGACCCCCTGAATTCGAAAAACAGGTTTTTACGAATGTGTCTGTCTGTATATCTGTATGTCTGTATTTCTGTATGTCTGTCTGTGAACACGATAACTTTCGAAAAATATAATCTATTAGATTGCCTTTCGATACACTTGTTTAGTGTCCTGAACAAGGTCAAGTTCGTTAGCCAGAAATTTTCGGTGAAAATTCAAAAAGTGGGCACATTTTGAATATTTTTTGGACCATTTTTCTCAAAATTCAAAAATTCTCTGTACGGTTATTCATAGTATTCAAAAATTCGAACAATTTATCCTAAATACTTTCTAAAAGATCAAAAATTACCAGAGTTAGAGCATTTACAACATTCCCAAAAAACACACGAAAATGAACATTTGAAGCCAAATAACGCACGATATGAAGAGATAAAGAGAGGGAAAATATTGATTTTTGAATACCCTACAAGATTATCATAACAACTTTTTTAATTTTCTTGAAAAATCCATAATTTAAATTTTGACAGCATACAAAATAGTGAAAAATCCAACAACTACATTTTTCGGCCAAACTATGGAAAATACGGTAAAAGACGAATCAACAAAAATTATGTGTTTGAGAAAGATCTACCAATTTGTTATTAACCAATTTTTGATAGGATGTGTAGTTTTGGCTTTAATTATGAAAAACGTCATTAACAGTGAAAAAATGTGCCCGCTGCGTGGGCACATTCTTATCACAACTTTTGTCTTACTTTCTTTTTCGTTTTGTGTGCGGGGTTTCAAAAAATTTAACTTTTCATGTTTTTGATGCTATTTTTTTATGAATAAAACTAAAAAAATAACTATCAAAAAATTATTCATGACAAATAACTTAGGATAACTTTTGAAAAGAATTAATCTATTAGATTGGCTTTTGGCACTCTCTTTAGTGTCCTAAACTAAAGAAGTTTATCAGAAGTTTTGTGGTTCGATTCCCAATGGAGTGAAGATGGAGTAGGATCTTTTTTTCAAGAAATAATTTTAATTTTAATTTAAAAATATTGTTTTCTATCTAGTCTTATAAAGACGTTAAGTATTTTCTGTTATTGAAGATTCTTAACTTGATCGATATTGTGTAGATGCTTCTGCCTTCATGGTTTGGAGGGTTGATCTACTGTTGGTAAGGTACAATCTCTGATGATATAGCAGATAAATTTAAAAATTTGAAAATAATTACTTGTACCATTAACACCTAGCTAAAAATTAGCGTTATGTTCTTGAATTAAGAATTCTTATTCTGATCTCTCTGATAGCTTAATGGGAAAAGCACCTGACCGGAAATCAGAAGTTTTGTGGTTCGATTGCCAATGGATTGAAGATAGAGTAGGATTTTTTTTTCAAGAAGTAATTTTAATTGTAATCCTAAACTAAAGGTCAAGTACGTTAGCCAGCTATTTTAGATAAAAATTCAAAAACTCGAAAATGAACCTTATAAGCCACTTTACGGACGATATGAAAAAAAGGCAAAAGCAGAAAAAAGTTTGATATCTAAATGCCCTAGAAGATTATCATAACAGCTTTTTGAATTTTCTTGCTAAATTAAAAATTCAAATTTGGACAGCATACAAAATAATGGAAAACCAAAAGTTACATTTTTTCATGCAAAATTTTCACAGTATTTCAAATATTCTCAAATATAATAATACCTGTCCCTTGTAAAAAGAAAATACTTGCTTCTTTCAAGTAAAATCAGCCAAGTAAATTAGTCTACTTGATTTAATGCACATTTTTTTTCAGTGTAGGAGCAGAGCAATGTTTACGTCTGATATATATATGTACGGGATTTTTGAACATGTCTGCGGCAAATGTACGGAAAGTTTATTACAGGTCTTCACTGGACACCCTGCATACGCACTTTTATTTTCATGTTTTTTATAATTAAGAACGGGCACATTCTATAAAAAAAATATAAAAGATTATATTGCGACTTGTGTCGTCTTTTGATAAAATTAATTTGTATACTTTTAATTTTATTTGTTCAGATTTAAACCAAAAAGATGGGAGTTCAAAGAGAACAGCGTGGTTTCGTTACTATTCCTGCTTAATTATCTTTTACAAATACTTTTTTTTATTGTGATTTAATAATAATAATAATAATAAAGACGAAAGAAACAAAAAAGAAAAGAAAGGAAATGAAGCCGGCAACCTTCTCATTTTTCTTTCCTCTTGTGGTTGTACAAATTTGATCGTTTGATTCTTAGTTTTGTTTTCAGGAATTCTGTACGTCAACTTGATTATTGGACGTTAAATAGGATTTGAAGATTGATGTTATTCTCATTTAAATTTCTTGAATTTTAATATGCATCCTAGCCTAAAGTGGTTTGATGCAAATGTGTAGATATAATTTAGGCGAACAATTTTGTCAAATTAAATTTTATTGTAAGTTGTGTCGTTTTTCCAAAGAGTTAATTTTTTTATTCATAGAATATTTTGATCACAAGAGTTTTTCAAAAAAATCGATTTTAGTATTTAAATTTGCAAAACTGGGGGATTTATGTTTTAAACTATTGAAGTTCGCATTTTTCTAGTAGCTAAACTTCTATGATTACACTTCAAACGCATTATCTGTAAGTAGCAGTCAACAGGCGTTATAGGTCTTATATATTCTTTTTTAACTTTTTACCGTTCCAAAAAAAAAAACTACAGCGATTATTCCCTGACTTTCTAATGGGAATTTTAACGTAGAATCCGAATTTCACCGATTTAAAAGGTGATCTTGCTGCTTTTTCGAGTTCTTGTTGCATGATACGGAAGGGATACCTTGTGAATACTATCAGGCTACTCTGTAGAGTACCCATTCCGTTCACTCGGTCAGCTAGGGATGGTTTTTAGGACCGCTAATTGCGAAAATGTTGTCAGTCTTCCATATGAATAATTTTTGAGTCTGAGATTTTCTTGAAGGGATTGAATCTATGGAATAAATATTTGAACTTTCAGAACTAAGATTTTGCGTTCTATAAAATATGCTAACTGATGAAAACTTTTTACATGAACGTTTTTAATTTGTCTTTATTTTTTCATGTACCATGAAATGCATACAAAGATGGATTAAGTCATTGAACTAATATTGACATTTTTGTTATATTGTCGTAACTAATTGGTGATGAAATCTATAATTCATTAATTCAACAGCGTTGCATTGGGCAAAATTGTATAACGTGGAACGCGACGTGACGAACGGTGGCTCGAATTCCAACGGTCATTCTTTGAAAAAAATGTTGGATAAACTACATGATTTACGCGCAAAATGGCCAACTTACATTCTTAAAATATGTTCCAGATTTCTGTGAATATAGAGATGTTAGACATGCATGTTTTGGTATAAAGGACCCTGCACCAAATGTACAGTAAATGGCTTGTTATGAAAAATTCTAAATCTAATGATTTTGTATTTTCAAACCTGCCAAGCAATAATCCGAAAGAAAAAAGTAAGAAAAATGAACAGTTTTTTAACAAAAAATTGTCAAAGTTTCAATTTATACATGTATTTTAACAGAGAAATGCTTATTTTAGTGAAAAGTTTTTTTCTTCTTCTAAACTTTTTGTTAGATTTTGTTGAGTCCCATGTTCATAAATTTTAATTTCATCTCGCTTTTTTTATACATATAGTTTCTAAATAGTTTACTACCGAATTTTCTTACGTAGCGAAACATCTGCATTTTTGTAACCTAGCATAGCACGTTTTCGTTTCACATTTTCATTAGTTTCTTACTTTGAAAAAGAAATTGTAAATCCTTTCATCTTTTAAATTCTACAGTTCCTTTAAGCTCTTAACCTTCGCGAGCAATATTCTTCAGATTTCGACATTTCTTGAAAACAGAATTGTAAAATTAAATTACTGTCTTTACTGCTTTAAGTCCTAAAATACTCCATTCCGCACGTTTTATCCTAAACTTTTACTAGGGCTATTTTAGAAATTTTCCAAGGGTTCAACTCATAAACCATCTTGCTGATTGATGGTTATCTTTATCACATGCGCTCTTTTCAGGTATGACTGACCCTTCCTAAATTTCGCCCTTAGTGGGTGTCGCCGATATTTTCCCTCTTCGAATTTCACTGTCCAATAGAAGCAACTCAGCTACCCCTAACAAAAATGTACTGCCCTCTGCATCATCGGCCTCTACCCTGTCCGCGATTTATTTTTAAACAATTCAAAAATTAGAATTCTCGCCACTACCGAGGTCAGAACTCGTCGTCTGAGTTGGTGTTCCGCTAACCATTTTACATCACCGTTCCCTAACACTTTTTGTATTTCTTGGTGTGTGTTTAAATATAATTTGATATTTGGAAAACAGACAGTCATTTTTTACAGAACCCTTTCACATTAACAATAAACAATTTTTTTTTAAATTCTCCACATTTTATGGTCCTTCGAGCCGGATATGTTAGACCGGTCGACAAACACATTCTCGTCGTGTCGGTTAAAACATTGTGCCAGCGGTTTACAAGTGAAAAGTGTTTTTAGATCACAGCAGTGATCATTTAACAATTGCGCCTTTATGCAACCTGGAAAGAGTGACATAGTGACACGGCGACACAGTGACTAAATCGGGAAAAATTGCACAAAATAACTAGTGACAGGAACGGTGAATTTAAATTCACAGCAGTGATTTTCAATTTCAAAAGCTCATATTTCTACTTAGAGCTATTTTTCAACTTCGTGGATCAAGCAAGATCCTAGATGTTTTTCAACCAATATTCCATGGTACTAGAAATCTCGTGGCAAACGATAAAGCAGCATATCTTTGATATATAAGATCCAGAGGGATTATAGATATTTTCCAATCTATTTTTCGAGTCCAGCGGAGCACCGTGGACTAGAGAGCATTACAACTTCAGAGATCCAGGAGGTCCTGCGATCGCTCCATTTCTGAGCAACGGGCAGTATCCGATTCCAGTTCTTCACAATTTTCTTCGAAATCCAGGCGGATTCAAATTTTCAACACTTTTTTCAAATCACATCGTGGTCCAGTGCTTTGAAGCCCCACGAACTAACATCAACATCCAGTTAAGAGCAGCTTCACTTGGAATTATACTTCTTCGCGTCCTTAACCGAGAAGTCCAAGTAAGTTGGTTATGTAAACTACCGATTTTCCATCAAAATCCACATCTTTTCAAAATCCCTCATACCTCTTTTATCTCTTTGCATTTAAACCAATAAATTAGTGAAAATGTTTACCAAACGAATTTCAACATTTAAGAAAAAGCGCGGGACTTTGAAACGCCAATTAACTACCTTCGAGAATTTACTAAATTCTATTACCGTTGAAACCGACATCGAGTGCTTTGATTTAGAAACAAGATTAAATGAGAAGTTCTTATCAATTTTAGAACAGTTTGGAAATAACCCAAATCAGTTAGACTCGTTGATCGAAGACGATGAAACGGAAGAAAAGAAAAATGAAGACGAGCGCGTCAACTTTGAAAATAGGTACTATTTAATTTGTGGTAGGATTAAAACATTAATAAAAAGGGGTGGTTATGTACCTTATGTACCTCGCTCAGTTGCAAGTACACAATCAAGTCCTCCGTCAAATGTCAACACGTCTGAGGGTACTAGTTTATGAAATAATTCTGAGTCAATTGACGGTCCTAATGAACGAAATGATTCTTCAGAGATTAATGAAAATAACGATCAAGCTCGAGCTAACATTTCAAATTCAAATCGTCGTTTTCCAAGGGTTAAGTATCCCGATCTCAAAATGCCTACTTTTTCAGGCAGTTTCGATACTTGGCTAGGTTTTTTCGATTCTTTTAATTCAATGATCCACAATGATCCTTACTTACCAACCATACAAAAATTTCATTATCTAAAGAGCTGTGTCACCGGTGACGCAGCCAACATAATCTCGTCCCTTGAAACATCAACCGAAAATTACAAAGTAGCTTGGGATCTCCTAAAAAATCGCTATCATAATAAAAAATTCATCATTGACAGTCACGTAAAATCACTTTTCGAAATGCCGTGCATGTCCAAAGACTTTTCAATCCGCACGTTGTACGATAAAACTCAAAAGCACATTCGAGCACTTCGCGCATTATCAGTCGAAGTAGATAAGTGGGATTCCATAATTATCCACCTGATCAAAGGGAAATTAAACAATTACATAATTGAAAAATGGGAAGAATCTACCAGCAATGAAGACTTACCCACCTTGCAAAACATATTAGATTTCTTAGAGCGTCGCTCCCAAGTTGAAGAGACAAGGGCAGCTATTAATCAAACACAAAATCAAAAGGCTTTAAATCCAAAATGCGATACCAATTCACGTCAGGGTTCGCGTTCACAATTTCATTTTACAGGTGCTACCACAGCATCGCCCGCGAGTTCAAATAGCTCTCAGATAAATAACAATGCCTTCAAAATATCATGTTACATGTGTAAAGGAGGACATGGGGTTTACGCTTGTAGTCAATTTTTAAACTTGTCACCAAAGAGCGGTACGAAGCAACAAAAAGAATTTCTTTATTCCCTAACTGTCTTCGCAGGAATCATCATTTAAAAAATTGCGTATCGAGTGGGTGCCGAAAATGTGGAAAGAGACACAATTCTCTCTTACACTTTGAGAATCCCAGATCTGATAACCATTCAAATCCAAGTGTATCACAACCACATCAAACTGATAATTCAAAACACCCAAATTCTGCACCTGTTTCTAGTTATCAGCTCGTGATTCCTTCTCAAGTGGTTTTAGCCACGATCGTTGTCGATGTCCTCGATAGTCAAGGGAATTCATACCCGTGCCGTATAATGTTAGATGGAGGTTCTCAAACTCACATTATCACTGAACGCTTAGCAAATAAATTACGGTTAAAAAGGACCCTAATCGATATTCCTCTTGGAGCAATTGATAATCTCTCCACCACAGTCAAGCATACGACAAATGTCACAATCAAGTCTCGTTATACAAATTTACTATGTGATCTGTCACTTTTCATTGTTTAAACGATCGGTACTACAATGCCTTCAATTCCATTTAACCGAAACTCCATTTCAACCCCACAGAATCTCTTTTTGGCCGTTCCAGATTTTCACATTCCAGCCGAAATAGACATGATTCTGGGTGTTCAATACTTTTATCATTTCTTGCGAACTGGAAAAATTTCAATTGTAGGTCATCCAGCCGTTTTTCAAGAAACGGAGTTCGGTTGGGTAGTAGCAGGAACTTTCAACCACAAACGCGTAAAAGAAAGCAAAACCTATTGCAATTATACAAACTTCTCTGACTTGTTTCTTTTGTGGGAATCAAATTCACCTACTTTAACTTCTTCGCGCTCGAAAGAAGAGGAAGCTTGCGAAATGCATTACACAAAAACCACACATAGCAATAAATCAGGACGTTATACTGTTCAGCTACCGTTTAATAACAAAATTTTCGATCTAGGAGAATCACGCCGTGCAGTTCTCATTAGATTTCAGTCCCTCGAAAATAAGTTTAAAAAAGATCCAACACTCAGAGAACAATACGTAAAATGTATTAAAAGTTATTTAGACAAGGGAAACATGACACCTTTATTAAATGAGACAGACATACATCGCGGATTTTATCTTCCACACCACGCGGTCATAAAAACTAATAGTCTTACAGCAAAAACGCGCGTCGTTTTTTATGGATCTTGCAAATCCTCAACAGGAATTTCACTTAATGATACGATGATGGTCGGTCCCACAATACAGGACGACCTTTTTTCAACATTTACATGATTCAGGGCATTTAGTTTTACGCTTACAGCCGATATAGAACAAATGTACCGGCAAATTAAATTGTACGATGATCACAGATTTTTTCAAAAAATTTTCTGGCGTGAGAATCCCAGCGAGCCACTTAAGGTTTACAAACTAAACACTGTTACTTTTGGCACCGCATCCGCGCCTTTTCTTGCAGTATGCACTCTTCAACAATTAGCTGACGATGAACGCGAAAATTATCCTCGAGCAGCAGCGATTCTGAAACGTGATTTTTATGTAGATGACCTGCTGACAGGTGCGAACACATTTGAAGAAGCTCTCTCTCTTCGAGGCAATTTAATCGAGCTCCTACACAAGGGAGGATTCAACCTCCGAAAATGGGGATCGAATGATCCCAAACTCACTGTCAATTTTAAAAATGATTCTCGTGTCACCCACATGTCGTTAGATCCCACGGAGGCTGTTAAGACTCTAGGGTTATATTGAAATCCAAGTTCAGATTTAATCACGTGCACAGTCAATCTTATCAATTCCAATGACATAATAACAAAACGTTCAATTTCTTCTCAAATCGCAAAACTTTTTGATCCCCTTGGACTATTAGGTCCAGTTATAGTCACAGCAAAATTAATCATTCAGAATCTCTGGAAATCACATTTTGATTGGGACGAATCAGTGCCCCCACATTTACAGCAATCGTGGATTGAATACAAATATCAGTTACCCCTTTTAAATCACGTACAGTTCAAGCGATGCATTAGTATACAAAATCCAGTTAAGGTACAATTGCATGGCTTTTGTGACGCCAGTGAGAAGGCCTACGGAGCATACATTTACCTTCGTTCGACTGATAACCAAGGTGTACACCACATTTCCCTTACTTACTCTAAATCACGAGTTGCGCCTTTGAAGCAAATTACCCTCCCAAAACTCGAGTTGTGCGCAGCTACTCTGTTAGTCAATCTCTGTCAAAGTACCTCTCAATCATTAAAAATTCAAATTGATAAAATATATTTCTGGTCAGATTCAACAATCACACTACACTGGATTAATACTCCATCTCACACCTTAAAAACATTTGTAGCTAACCGCGTAGCGGAGATTCAAACTCATTCAAATCCATTTGGTTGGAAATACGTCCCAACACATGATAATCCAGTAGATTTAGTTTCTCGCGGGCAAACAGCTCATGAATTTCTCAATGCTGATATTTGGCAGCGTAGACCAAGTTGGCTCTCTCAAAATGAAGATAAATGGCCTCAACTGAAACTTCACACGGGTGAAGTTCCTGAGCTTAGAAAAATTCCAGAGGTCGTCTCTTTCAAACTAGCAATTCAAGTTTTAAGCATTTTAGAAAAATACTCATCACTCAAAACACTCAAGGGCGTACTCGCATATTGCTTAAGATTTGTTCATAACTCACGAAATAAAAACAGAATTACAGGCCCTTTGTCCCAGGCTGAACTTGAAACTTCCGAGCTTAAAATCATTCAGTTAACATAATCGTATGCATTTTCAAAGGAAATTTGCGATCTTTCACAAAACAAACAAGTAGATAAAAAAAGTGTTTTGCTTTCTTTAAATACATTTCTTGATCAAGGAATTCTCAAGGTCGGAGGGAGGCTCGAGTACGCTCACAATTCCGAAAATCAAATCACCCGATTGTCCGTCCAAAAAATCACCACATTACGAGACTGATAATTCGCGAAGAACATGTCCAAAAAGTGCATGCAGGTACTCAAACTACCTTGTATGGAGTCCGCGACAAATATTGGCCAATTGATGGTCGAAATGTTACACGACACATCATTCGCCAGTGCGTAACATGTTTCCGAGTTAAACCACGGGGTGTCGAATACCTTATGAGAAACCTCCCGAAAAATGGATTGCAATCCAATCGACCATTTTTGAATGTAGGTGTCGATTATTGTGGACCATTTTTTATCAAAGAAAAACGCCACCGTAACCGCAATAAGGTACAGGCTTACGTCACCGTGTTCATTTGCTTCGCAACCAAAGCCGTTCATTTAGAATTAGTCGGCGATCTAACTACAGAATCATTTATCGGTAGCTTAAAAAGATTTTTCTCACGTCGCGGAAAATCACAGAATATTTATTCTGGCCACGGTACAAATTTTATCGGGGCTCGAAACGAGCTGAAACAGCTTTACCATTTGATTCAGTCCGCACAAACGGATCCTAAGGTTCAAACTTATTTATCAAAGGAGCGAATTACTTGGAGTTTCATTCCCCCTCGCGCTCCCCACATGGGTGGTCTCTGGGAGGCCTCTGTCAAATCATTCAAGCATAATTTACTTAGAACAGCAGGTAAAACTTTACTCACTTACGAACAATTGGAAACATTTGTAATAGAGGTAGAAGCCATTCTCAACTCTCGACCTCTCTCCCCTCTTTCCCCTGATCCTAATGATCTGCTCCCTTTGACACCTGGTCATTTCCTGATCGGTAGTCCACTGACCAGCTTTCCACAGACTGATTCACGTGACATCCCGGTTGGGCGGCTGTCATAATGGAAACATGCTCAACAAATGCGACAGCATTTTTAGTCTAGATGGCAAAAGGAATATCTGCATCGAATGATCAGTCGCAACAAGTGGAAATCAACTAGCGATCCAGACATTATCAAGGTCGGAACTCTCGTCGTCCTGAAAGAAGACAATCTTGCTAGCATGGATTGGAAGCTAACTCGCATTTTTCGAATTGTAACTGTACGAACAAATACAGGAATGTATAAGCGTAGCGTTACACGATTGTATCCACTTCCGATCTATGAATGCGAGGATGATTAATCACGCATGCAATCAGCGTATTTTTTTCTATAAGACTTTCTTTATGTGTATATTTGTTCCTTGCATGCACATTTCGCATATAGTTTATATTTGTTCATATATCTACGCACTCTCTCTCTCTTTTTACATTAGAATAAATTTTATATGCATAGCTAGCGTGAATCTTTCTATATCTATTTGTTTTCCATTTAAATCCAATTATATCTAACAGAAGTATGTACTTCCTTTTATTTATTTACGTATGTTTAATTTTTAAGTCAACTTTCGAACGCTGTGCGTTCAAAGGGGCCAGGATGTTGAGTCCCATGTTCATAAATTTTAATTTCATCTCGCTTTTTTTATACAGATAGTTTCTAAATAGTTTACTACCGAATTTTCTCACGTAGAGAAACATTTGCATTTTTGTAACCTAGCATATCACGTTTTCGTTTCACATTTTTATTAGTTTATTACTTTCAAAAAGAAATTGTAAATCCTTTCATCTTTTAAATTCTACAGTTCCTTTAAGCTCTTTACCTTCAGATTTCAGATTCTTCAGATTTCGACATTTCTTGAAAACAGAATTGTAAAATTAAATTACTGTCCGATATTTTCCCTCTTCGAATTTCACTGTCCAATAGAAGCAACTCAGCTACCCCTAACAAAAATGTACTGCCCTCTGCATCATCGGCCTCTACCCTGTCTGCGATTTATTTTTAAAAAATTCAAACATTATAATTCTCGCCACTACCGAGCTCAGAACTCGTCGTCTGAGTTGGTGTTCCGCTAACCATTTTACATCACCGTTCCCTAACACTTTTTGTATTTCTTGTTGTGTGTTTAAATATAATTTGATTTTCTAAAAGTTTAACATTTTGACTATTAGTCTTACCGAAATAAAAGTTTTATATCTGAGATATATAAAGATAAACGGTTTTTTGGGTATACAGCATGTTGTGGGGGTGTTTTCATACTTTAAATATCCAAGTATGGAAATCATCATTTCATAGTAACTAAAGTCACTAGAGATTTTGTATTCAACTAATTAATTAAGGGATGAATAAAATACCCTGAAAATAAATGATAATGCAAGTTCTCGTAAAAAACACTTCCTATATTTATGTTTTACAATGATATTTTAGGCATGATCTTTGGTGATTTATTCCTCGCGAAAAGTTAATTTCTCTGCTTCTCTAAATAGGGAATGATTAAACAACCCTTTAGAAAACTTCAAAGTCATCCTTGTCGTCTACACCTTCTCTATTTATTTAAATATGATTCCTATCCTTCTAGATTAATCATAAAACTTTTTGTGATTTTATTCAATAACAAAGGTTGATATTCCGGATTAAATGTTCACGGGATAATAAAACCCTTAAGGTAAATGCAAAGATATTATATTCGTGCTATACTTTTTTATTTTGGATTATTGTTTTACAGGTTTGAAAATACCAAAAAAAATTATATTTAGAATTTTTCACAAAAAGCCATTTACTGTACATTTGATGCGGGGTCCTTTAACACCAGACTATGAAAAATGTATTGATAAATTGAAAGTCAGCTACATGAATTTGGTAATTTCCGTTATACCGAATGTTTA
>NC_046661.1:45868432-45870742 GCF_010883055.1 Belonocnema kinseyi | reverse complement strand
AGAAGAAAGAAATTAGGTTCTGAAATATCATGATTCAGGGTGACCGCAGGAGCGGAAAACTGGGAAATGACCGGGAATTATTTTAGACCGGAAACTGATAGTACATTTTTCTCTTTGACCGGGAATTTAAAAAGTTTTTAGAAGAAAAATCTATCCAATCACTTGAAATATCACGAATTTTATATTACAATATACATAATACAATTTAAAATAAGTTTGATTTCAACCTTTTTTTTAAATGCTAAGCGTAATTGTAAACTTTTTCAATCATGAAACCATTAATTTTACAACCCTGGCGGACCGAAGGAACCGAATGGAACCTCTACAAAGTACCCGTAAAGACCCCATTGGGTCTCCATTCGGTTCCTTTTTCAAAATACTCGAAAAAACAACAAAAGCAACTTTTAAATAGTTCAAATTCGGATTCTACGTTAAAATTCCATATAGAAGGTCAGGGAATAATCACAATAGTTTTTTTTTGCAACGGTAAAAAGTTAAAAAAAATATAAGATATATAAGGCCTGTTGATAGCTACACTTCAAACGCATCGCCTGTAAGTAGCAGTCAATAGGCGTTACACGTCTTATATTTATTTAAACTTTTTAACGTTGCAAAAAAACTATTGCGATTATTCCATGACCTTCTATAGGGTATTTTAATGTAGAATCCGAATTTCAATAATTTAAAAGTTGATTTTACTGTTTTTTCGAGTTTTTTAAAAAGGAACCGAATGGGGGCCCAATTCAATTGTTATTTATTTGTCAAAATTTGCTATTGTTTTGAATTATTCCTAAATATTCTGCTGAAATTAATTTTTCAAAATAAAAAAATCATTTTGAATTTTACCAGGAATCCTAAGACAATTTTTTTACTATGATAAAACCTTTCATAATCCTTAAAAAGGTTCACAATTTTAATTAAAAAATTAGAAGTATTTCCTAAATTTACTCCCATTTTTTCTAAATGAATATATTTTTATCTGTTATTCACACATCAAAATTCAACATTTTCACATATAAATAAAAATTTTCTGAACAGAACCATAAAATTAACATTGTGACGTTCTCAGTTTGAGTTTAGCTGTCTGAAATTTTAGCGATTTAAAGCTTTCTGTTTCAAACAATTTAGTTTCAAATTGTTTAGTTTTTAATATTCCATTTTAAATAAACACTCAAATATTGCTGACTATTAAAAAATTGATCTTTTTATTAATTAAAAATGTTTTATTTGAAAATGTTTAAAATGGTATATTTTCTACTGAAACAACAGAATGTTTATAAAGTTACAGTCGGAAGTTTACGTTTGATTAACTACTAAGGATTTTGAATTGAAGTAGTTCAATTTTGAACGTCACCATCTGTAAATTGTTTAATTTTAACTGATTTAGAATCGCCCCATAAAATCGTTCAATTATTGTTAAATTTCGAATACACTAACTACAGTTCAATTTTAAAAATAATTAATGAATTTATATTTACAGTTGATCAACTTAAAACTTTTTTTGTCAACAAATTTCAATCGCAGAAGCTAATAGACCGAATAGAGCCTCTTCAAAGTAACCGTAGAGACCCCATTGGGTCCCCATTCGGTTCTTTTGTTAAAAACTCGAAAAAACAGCAAAATCAACTTTTAAATTGTTGAAATTCGGATTCTACTTAAAGTACCCTATAGAAGGTCATGGAATAATCGCGATAGTTTTTTTGCAACGGTAAAAAGTTTAAAATAAGACGTGTAACGCCTATTGACTGCTACTTGCAGGCGATGTGTTTGGAGTGTAGCAGTCAACAGGCCTTATACGTCTTATATTTTTTAAAACTTTTTACCGTTGCAAAAAAAAAACTATTGTGATTATTCCCTGACCTTCTATATGGCATTTTAACGTAGAATCCGAATTTCAACTATTTAAAAGTTGCTTTTGTTGTTTTTTCGAGTTTTTTTAAAAAAGGAACCGACTGGAGACCCAATGTGGTCTTTACGGGTACTTTGTAGAGGTTCCATTCGGTTCCTTCGGTCCGCCAGGGTTGTAAACTTAATGATTTCATGATTGAAAAAGTTTACAATTACGCTTAGCATTTTAAAAAAAGTTGATATCAAACTTATTTTAAATTGTATTATGTATATTGTAATATAAAATTCTTGATATTTCAAGTGATTGGATAGATTTTTCTTCTAAAAACTTTTTAAATTCCCGGTCAAAGAAAAAAATGCACTATCAGTTTCCGGTCTAAAATAATTCCCGGTCATTTCCCAGTTTTCCGCTCCTGCGGTCACCCTGAATCATGATATTTCAGAACCTAATTTCTTTCTTCT
>NC_046661.1:45866838-45868332 GCF_010883055.1 Belonocnema kinseyi | reverse complement strand
CTATCAGTTTCCGGTCTAAAATAATTCCCGGTCATTTCCCAGTTTTCCGCTCCTGCGGTCACCCTGAATCATGATATTTCAGAACCTAATTTCTTTCTTCTCGAATGATAATACATATTTCGTGCTTGCTGTCTTAACAATTATTCATGAAAGAATCAATTGAAATCATATATAGTCTTAGTTAAATAGCTCTGCCATTTTTCCATTTTTTAAAAGCACAGTCTTCTGATTTTTAAGTCTTATATATTTTTTTAATGTATGCAATCACTAGTCGATTTTCGCATTCCTTCATCAGTTCTTGGTATCAACTTGAACTTTTGGTATCATAACGGCAAACATTTTCTTCTTATAACGAAGCCAAGAATAAAGAATCTTGAAAAAAATTAACTTCAAAAAACTAAAGTTGCCTTAAAATAGCCAGAATACATAAATAAAATATTTACCATTATTGATTGTTGTAAAACGTAACCACGCAAATATCACAATCAGCTGAGTTCGCTTCCTGTTCAACCTAAAAGGTTATTCACAATAAAAATTATGTCTCATACATCCATAAGAAAATTCGAGACCCTGATTGGCTGCTAAAATTATACATGGTTGGGTATCTACATTGGCTGTCAGACTCTCTTGCCGCATGTGGATGCGACGCAAGAGTAACAGCGCCAATGCTGGAAATACATTGCAACATTGATATACGTTACCAGAGTATCCGAACGTAACTACATGATATAAAATGGACCCCCCTCTGGATTCGCGCCTGGTCACTGATTACATACCCGTCAATAGATTTTCAAAATTCAAGATATCGGATCCACAATGGTTACCTAAATGAAATATATAAATGCTAGTTACAGTGAATATTTGTATGCTGTGATGCTGAGGGCCGCTGATTATGAAAATTTTGTCAGTCTTTCATATGAATAATTTACGAGCCTGCCATTGTAATATAGGGTTTGATTTTTTGACATCCCAGGAAAACGCAGATGGTAACGTAATCGAACGTATGTACTAATTTTTCGTATTTCTTCATGACTTTTTCCATTTCAGTTTGAGTAATTATAGTGTAAAAAATTTTAATAATGTTTACCACACCATTTAACATCCGTAAATCCCTGTACCAACAGCACTAGAGACAGGTACATTAAACATAAAATAATTTATTTAGAAAAACCCTTATTGTAAATTTAAAAAAAAAATTAAATATGAAGGACGTTACATTCACAGACAGCTCGCAACAAGTGTTTTTCATACTTAGGGTGATTGACAAGCACTTTGTTCTTTTTCCGCACTTCTTTGAAATGAAAGTGCACTGATTTCCATTGCCTGTTCACTGTCTACATCGAAGCCTGGCTCACTGTATTCACCAAATTCTTTGACATGATAAAATATAGTATAAACATTCGGTATAACGGAAATTACCAAATTCATGTAGCTGACTTTCAATTTATCAATACATTTTTCATAGTCTGGTGTTAAAGGACCCCGCATCAAATG
>NC_046661.1:45852234-45866738 GCF_010883055.1 Belonocnema kinseyi | reverse complement strand
TAAACATTCGGTATAACGGAAATTACCAAATTCATGTAGCTGACTTTCAATTTATCAATACATTTTTCATAGTCTGGTGTTAAAGGACCCCGCATCAAATGTGGCTTTATGTGAAAAATTCTAAACCTAATTTTTTTTGTATTTTCAAACCTGTAAAGCAATAATCCAAAATAAAAAAGTATAGCACGGATATAATATCTTTGCATTTACTTTAAGGGTTTTATTTTCCCGTGAACATTTAATCCGGAATATCAACATTTGTTAATGACTAAAATCACAAAAAGTTTTCCGATTAATCTAGAAGGATAGGAATCATATTTAAGTAAATAGAGAAGGTGTAGACGACAAGGATGTGTTTTAAGTTTTCTAAAGGGTTGTTTAATCATTCCCTATTTAGAGAAGCAGAGAAATTAACTTTTCGTGAGGAATAAATCACCAAAGATCATGCCTACAATATCACTGTAAAATATAAATATAGGAAGTGTTTTTTACGAGAACTTGCATTATCATTTATTTTCATGGTATTTTATTCATCACTTAATTAATTAGTTGAATACAAAATCTCTAGTGACTGTAGTTACTATGAAATGATGATTTCCATACTTGAAAATTTAAAGTATGAAAACACCCCCACAACATGCTGTATACCCAAAAAGCCGTTTATCTGTATATATCTTAGATATAAAACTTTTATTTCGGTAAGACTAATAGTAAAAATGTTAAACTTTTAGAAAAATGTAACAATGAGTTTAGAAGAAGAAAAAAACTTTTCACTAAAATAAGCATTTCTCTGTTAAAATACTTGTAAAAATTGAAACTTTGACAATTTTTCGTTAAAAAACTGTTCATTTTTCTTGTTTTTTTCTTTCGGATTATTGCTTTGCAGGTTCGAAAATACAAAATAATTAGATTTGGAATTTTTCATAACAATCCATTTACTGTACATTTGGTGCAGGGTCCTTTATACCAAAACATGCATGTATAACATCTCTATATTCACAGAAATCTGGAACATATTTTAAGAATGTAAGTGGCCATTTTGCGCGTAAATCATGTAGTTTATCCAAAATTTTTTCAAAGAATGACCGTTGGAATTCGAGCCACCGTTCGTCACGTCGCGTTCCACGTTATACAATTTTGCCCAATGCAACGCTGTTGAATTAATTAATTATACTTTACATCACCAATTAGTTACGACAATATAACAAAAATGTCAATATTAGTTCAATGACTTAATCCATATTTGTATGCATTTCATGGTACATGAAAAAATAAAGACAAATTAAAAACGTTCATGTAAAAAGTTTTCATCTATAGTTAGCATATTTTATAGAACGCAAAATCTTAGTTCTGAAAGTTCAAATATTTATTCCATAGAATCAATCCCTTCAAGAAAATCTCAGACTCAAAAATTATTCATATGGAAGACTGACAACATTTTCGCAATTAGCGGTCCTAAAAACCATCCCTAGCTGACCGAGTGAACGGAATGGGTACTCTACAGAGTAGCCTGATAGTATTCACAAGGTATCCCTTCCGTATCATGCAACAAGAACTCGAAAAAGCAGGAAGATCACCTTTTAAATTGGTGAAATTCGGATTCTACGTTAAAATTCCCATTAGAAAGTCAGGGAATAATCGCTGTAGTTTTTTTTTTGGAACGGTAAAAAGTTAAAAAAAAATATATGAGACCTATAACGCCTGTGGACTGCTACTTACAGATAATGCGTTTGAAGTGTGGTCATAGAAGTTTAGCTACTAGAAAAATGCGAACTTCAATAGTTTAAAACATAAATCCCCCAGTTTTGCAAATTTAAATACTAAAATCGATTTGTTTCAAAACCTCTTGTGATAAAAATATTCTATGAATAAAAAAATTAACGCTTTGGAAAAACGACACAACTTACAATAAAATTTAATTTGACGAAATTGTTCGCCTAAATTATATCTACACATTTGCATCAAACCACTTTAGGCTAGGATGCATATTAAAATTCAAGAAATTTAAATGAGAACTTACAGAATTCCTGAAAACAAAACTAAGAATCAAACGACCAAATTTGGACAACCACAAGAGGAAAGAAATATGAGAAGGCTGCCGGCTTCATTTCCTTTCTTCTCTTTTTTGTTCCTTTAGTCTTTTTTATTTTTATTATTATTAAATCACAATAAAAAAAATCATTTGTAAAAGATAATTACGCAGGAACAGTAACGAAACCACGCTGCTCTCTTTGAACTCCCATATTTTTGGTTTAAATCTGAACAAATAAAATTAACAGTATACAAATTAATTTTAGGAAAAGACGACACAAGTTGCAATATAATCTTTTATATTTTTTTTTATAGAAAGTGCCCGTTCTTAATTATAGAAACATGAAAATAAAAGTACGTATGCAGGGTGTCCAGTGAAGACGTGTAATAAACTTTCCGTACATTTGCCGCAGACATGTTCAAACATCCCGTACATATATATCAGACCTAAACATTGCTCTGCTCCTACACTGAAAAAATGTGCATTAAATCAAATAGACTAATTTACTTGGCTGATTTTACTTGAAAGAAGCAAGTATTTTCTTTTTACAAGGGACAGATTTTCTTAAGTATTGAATTAAGAATATTATATTCTCATGATAAGTAACTAAAACTCTAAATGTTTCTTGATCCAAGGAAATTCATACACTTATTTTGACTTCTATTTTAATTGAAACAATTTTCATGTTCTTGAGACGAGAAAATGAATGTATTCAGCGAAGAAATAATTTCTCTTGGAATAATGATTGAAAATTTCCCTTTAAATAATGATTAATTTGAAACGAATATCAGATTTACTTCGAAGATACTCGTACCTATATTATCAAGATGGAATCACATCAGTTTTTTCAATGTAAGAACTGTAGACTTGATACAAAAGACATTGCACATATACTCTGAAAATGAATGTATTGGTCTAAATTAATTTATTTCTTACTGCATAAGTATCTTATTAAATATCATTATCGACAAGTTGACGTGATATGAAGCTGGTTCTCTGAGTCGCTAATACATTTCGTTCGCAGCATGGAGTTGGTTCGTAGTGCAAACTTTTTCATTATTTTATTTTGAGATATAATTATTTTGAAATTCAATAATATTAATAAAAGTCCAAACATTGGTACATATTATTAATTTTAATTATGCAAATGTAGACAGGCATTTGCCACTTTGGAAATGTACTGAGGAGATATTTAGAAGTTTCGAACAAGTTAAAAAATAAGTTGAAACTGTAAAGTATGTCAAAAAAATTGTAATAAAATGTAGATTTTTTAAGATTTTAAACAAAAAATTTAGAAGCTTTTCAAGCATTTTGAAAGGTTTCAAAATATAAAAAAAAATTAGTTAGATTCCTTACAAAATTGACAATAATTTTTTATTTTTAAAAATTAAATTCAAAAGAATATTTAAAAAGATTAAAAAAATTTTCCAAAACTCTAAAAATAATAATGTGAATATTCCGAAACATTTAAAAGAAAATGTAGATTTTTAAAGATTTTAATACCAAATTTTGTAGGTTTCTAGGCATTTTAAAAGATTTCGAGATCATCAATTTTTTGGACGTACCTGGAAATATTTAAAGTGATTTTTCAGGCAGAAAATATACTTTTATAAAATTTTTTAAAATATTTTAAATAAAAAAATTTCTATGCATAAATAAAAATTGATCAATTATTCGTTTGCAACCACTAAAAATTAAAATAATATAAATTCTAATTAAAAAAATGTTCGATAAAAATTGTAATCTTTCAGTTTTTAATGTTTTTAACTTAAAATTTCTTGAAATGATATAATTTTTGAAAAATCGTAAACTTGTCAATTTATTCTACAATTTAGGACATTGGAAATGGTAGCGCTCATCTATAAATAATACAAGTTTTGATTCGTTAAAACGATTTTCTCATACAAATAATTCGTTAAAAGTATTATTAACCTCCCCCTTGAGAGTGGAGAGGAGAGAGTAATTATTGTGTGCCCCCCCCCCACACTAAAGCTCTTCTCTGAAGCCGGGCCTGTCAGCGACCCTAAAAACCTTCATATACTAATTTTCACCATAATCAGCATTAATTTCACCGAATCGGTCTACCATATTGGATCCGCCATCTTGAATTTTGGATATATAAAAATTTAGTCGTAATCAGCGACTCCAAAAACCCTATATAACCTACTTTCATAGAAGTTTAGCTACTAATAAAATTCGAACTACAAAGTTTAAAACTCAAACACCCAGTTTTGCAAATTTAAATACTAAAATAGATTTTTTTCAAAAAGTCCCCGGTTGCCGATTTTGGTTTTGAGTTTCAAATAATCCTGGTATACCTGGGAATCAAATCCTTCAAGAAAAGTGCAAGTTGGCAGACTTTCTATTAAGACCCCTTTCAAGCACACCGTGAAAAATGATCAATGACAAATTTGAAAATCCTTTTGGGGTGAGGATTTTTTGTCTATTAATTTATTTTCGTACCTTGTGTCATTTTTCAACAAATTTTATTTTATTATTTTTACCTTTATTTCTTATGATTCAAACAAAACCTTCGCGTCCTACAAAAAATTATTGATCACAAATTTCTAAATCTTTTTTGAACGAGCTATTTTTGTCTATTCTTTTTTTATAGCTTGTTTTGTTTGTCCAAAAATTTAATTTCTTCATTTTCCAGTTTTTTTTTTTGCAAATAAAACAAAAACTACATGTTCTATCAAAATGTTGTTCATAACATGTTTTTGGATCTTTCTTAAGTGAACAATTATTTTATATTTTTTTGTATCTAGCGCAGTTGGACAAAAAATGTTATTTCTTATTTGTTGTTACTTTTTATGGCATCAAAATTTGAATTTGAATTTTTTTATATAATTTGAAAAGTTCGTGTGGTAATATGGTAGGGCTTTTAAAAATAAACGTTTTTCTTTTCTTTCAGTTTTTTTTGTATCGTGCTTTTTCAGCTTCAAATGTTAAATTTCGTTTTTTTTATTTTTTTATTTTGTAAATTCTATAACTCTGACTATTTTCTTTTAATTAAAATAAGTCATACGGATAAATTGTTCGAGTTTTATAGTTCTACGAATAGCAGTATGTGAAATTTAAAAATTGTTGAAAAAAATTCTCTCAACATTTTGAAAATGCTCTTACTTTTTGAAATTTCATCTACGATAGCCGGCTGACGAATTGGCACTTTCTTTTGACACTTTCATAAAGCATACCTAAGGGCAAAATAATCGGATAATTCGTTAAAATGTTACCGCCAATACAGACTACAACGAAGACAACGGCGACAACGATGACAACGACAACGACAGACAGATACCGACGTAAAAGCTAGTTTTCGGTATTGAAATAATCTTCCAGAAATATAATCATCATTTTGATGCTATCAAACGACGTATTAGTAGAACTTTCTTGGATCAAAAGACCGAAGGCAGAATCGAATTTTTTCTATTTTAAATGTTTTCTGTTTCTTTTAAGCATCAATGTTATTTGAGGGTGTTGGTTAAATCCGACTTTGAATTTTTTATAGGTACGGCACTGACTCAATATATATTTTTTCGGAAGGATTTGCGAACGAAAGAAAGAAAACTTGTCGAATGTCCGGGGTTTTGCTAGATCCTCGGATCAATAAAATATTGAAAAATCAAACAAATTTGTGGAGGAAATGATTATTTTCACGATAAATATGAATTTTGTGAAAGATAGAAATCATCGGGTAGCAGACGACAGAATTTGAACGGTTAGAAGCGCTTGAAAATTTATTTTTTTACTCATAATTCTGACATAATAGAAGAATTCTCGAGATATACCAAGTTTTCAAAGGGCCACGTCTTGATGATGGTGACTATAAGAGGACGCTAAAAAATGATAATTAAAACGGAACCATAGTTTTTACAGTGTACTTCTCAGGGGATTCTTTTAAAGCATATTACAAACTCAAATCTTCCGAATTTTTTCGCCGATACCTTAACACTTTAAAAACAAGTATTAAATGCTTTATAATAAATTTCTAGAAGATGCACCATGTAAGTTTAAAAAAGTAAATTAAGTTAATCATGCGTGCGTACAGACATCTTGCCAACTGACGTCACAACATAAAATAACTAATCTAATACCCTATACAGACCCATTATTCAACATTATCACGCGAATGGGCAACTTAGCCAAGAAGTTCAAACAAAGCAGAAATTTAATTAATTATTGAAGAACATAATAAAATGAGGTTTAATTACTAACATATAAGAACCAAAAATAGAACTCAAAAAAAAGTACACAGGTAACTCGATAATTAAATAATAAATAATAAATAGTATAAACTTATTTTCTTCCGGTTTTCTCAATTTTCAAAACCAAAGATTATTAATTTTTTAACTTACGATCTAAAAATCCCTGAAATAATAAATATATTAAATATTATAATCTTTAGATAAAATCATGAAGTTTAATATTGATATGATCTGTCCAACCTAATACGTGTTCTCGAAATCCATAACCGACAATTCGGTTATAAAATAAAATGTCTATATTACCATTTCACTTTTTTCAAATAACTTATTTATAAAAACGTTTGATACTTTCAATTCATTGTAGTGAATGCCGAATTCTAGTTACTTATTATTATATATACTTATGATATTATAATGTTTGAAAATTTGTTTTGATTCAAATATAAATTTCCTGATCTGTGTCACCTCCAACCACCTAAACTCTTGGGTATCCACCCACTCAGTTGCGAGTAGCGGCCGCTACTTCTCGTATATGGTGTGTGCGCCCCTGAATAGAATTTACCGTAGATAACTTCAATCAACGGCAAGTCAACTGAATTAACTTCGAATTTAATTAAAGTTGCTTTTTCAGAACCCATAATTTGAAACTACTTGTAAAAGAAATTGAATTGCCTTCTCACAGATGGAAGTTTGTCATTGCCTAAATTTAAAAATCTACTTTTTTGACATATTCCCATATAATTCGACCCCAGGAGCTCAAAATTGGAATTTAAAAGTGTGTGTGTGACTTTTTTTTCTATTTATCATACTTCAAAAAGTAAAAAATCTATTATCAGTAATTTAAATGTTAAAATTTATCTGATTTATACGGGAGAAATTGTTTAAATATTCGAAATACAACAATGATATATCTACTGTATTTGTTCGCGCCTTCAAAACGCATAGATCGACCTATTGTCGAATCTTTTATGATCTACTAGTACCGATTTATAAAGTTTGGAAAAATAGCTTATTCTTTTCATATGAGAAAATCGTTGTTGATATTAGAAATACAACAGTCTTGTATGTGATGTGTCTGTTCGCGTCTTCGAGACACATCAGTTGACCTATTGAAGAACCTTTCACGACCTTTCATGAGTCACCAATACCGTTCTATGAGTTTTTAAACAATGAAAATTATTTACCTTGCTTATACGAGGAAATTTTCTTTTATGTTGGGAATATAACAGTCCTGAATTTGACGTAGTTGTTTACTTTTTCGAGTCGATTCGAATGATCTATTGAGTAAACTTTAATGATCTTTGATAATCTATGAACAGTGATTTACGAAATGAAGAAAATATACTTCCTCTGTTTACATAAGGATTTTTCGCATAAAATGAATATCTCAACTTCAAATAATGTTTTTACGTTTTTCCTGTTATTGAAAATAAACCTCCCTCCCACCGGGGAAGAAAAATTATTTTATGCATGAGAAGAAGTAAAGTGCTTATAAAGTAAGTAGAAATAAATTCATCCATAATAGTAATATACACCCATAGCACTTCGCAGCGGTATTTTTTATGTAATGATTTTCAATTTAATGTTAATTTAATTTACTACACTGCAGCTGACTTGAATTTAGTGAAATTGACTTTTGCAAAAAAATTTGATCGACACACATAATTTGCTGCCGTAGGGGAGCAGCGGGTAATGTGACATGCATAACATAAAACACAGGCTTGAAAGTTAAATAGAAGGTGAATTGCAGTAAAGTAACGTGGAACACTTATAACATCTTATCGGTCCTATACATACGACAATGTTTGAATTGCAATGAACTTTATTAAAGTATTTTATTATTTAATATTTTATTATTAAAAAATTAGATGTCATGTCTTCCGTATAATAAGAGAACAAAGCTATAAAGATAAAATTTTCAGAATTTTAGCACTTTTGCATCGAAGTTTGCCATCTGCTCAGCATTACCCGTTTGTGTATAGTATTCACAGAAGATTTTTATTTGTAGATAATAACTAACTTTAGCAAATTGTAACCTATGCTTATCCTTCGAAATAATCAAAAGACCAACATTCTTAACATTGTGAATACATCTTCAACCAAATACTACAAGTTTCGTTGATTTTTTTGCAACTGTCATAATACACCGAACACTCGGTTTCGCCCCCTCCCCCCTCGTCCCAGGGTTTGACCTTCATAAAACTGCAGCTCCACGCAGCTTCTCAACTCGCGGAGTTAGTGGTGTTTGCCACTAAGGCATGAAAATCACTAACAGCGTTACAGAGAGGCGCAGTGCGCGAGCATTCACTCGCGTATATTGCGCAATATTATATATTCCAATTGGAAACGGTTCAGATGACACTTACTGTTAATGTTGGATCCTTTTGATATGTGGCTAAGGCTATTTGCAGGCAACTCCCGACACTTCACTGAAACCGAGAGTTTGGTGTAGATAAGAATCACTCAAAACATATTTTTTGCCTTAAAAATTAAATTATTATCAGAATTAATCTAATTTTTTTATGATTTGACATTGCATTCATCAATACATATACTGAACCTAACCTGACTCGTTCATTATACGCAGATTTTTGCATACGCGACTGCGCCCCATTTCCCGTCGGGACATATTAGCCGTTACTCCCACAAGCCTAAGATATGAAGCTGTCTAGAGGAAAAATATTATATATGGTTCATTCTAGTCATTCTATATCAGATTTACAAATAAAAAAATCGATTGCAACGCAATTTTTGTCTTCCATTCTTTAGAGTAAAATAATCGACACGTATTTTTTTGTTTCAATATGATATTTTTTGTTTTCATGCTATGATTTTTTAAACTTTTGAAGTGTGTAAAATTCTACCTTTTTAATCAATAAAAACTCGCAATCTATTCATTTTAAGGAAAAATGGTTTTCATCATTAAAGTTCGCATTTCGTATAAACTTAATCAAAAAATGTGAAGAGTGCATTTTTTTTGTTAAATCACCCATTTTCGTAATTATTATGAACAAATTAAATTTTTCAATATCAGTCTGTTTTTCTATAGCTTTTTTCGGTCTGAAATTATTTATAATTGTATTGCGAAGTGGTGTGCAAATTTCAGGGTGGAACTTCTTCTATCTATCACGAGATATATAAATTATTAGAAGCTCATGATAACGCAAAATAAGAAAAAGTAACGGGGGAAAATTGAGCTCAAATTCTGGCGCGCCCTGCACTGAGCGAGGCTACTTAGTGAGCATTTTCAGGAGCTTCTAATAAATTAAATTACACGGCCCACTCTGAAATTTTCACACAACCTTCTCAATACAATTATAAATATTTTCAGACCAAAAAAGCTATCAAAAACTGTCCGAGTTTTAACAAATTGAATTTCTTTTTGGCAATTGCGAAAAACATGGGTGATAAAACAAAAAATGCATTATTTCAATTTTTTGATTAAGTTTATAAGAAATACGAACTTAAATGACGACTAGAATTTTTTCTCAAAATGAATAATTTGCGAGTTATTAATGATTAAAAAGGTTTAATTTTATAAACTTCAAAGTTTTAAAAAATCATGGCATGAAAAAAAATATCATATAGAAACAAAAAAATATGAGTAAATTATTTTGTTCAATAGAATGTGAAAAAAACTTTTCGCTGCAATCGATTTTTTGGTTATAAATGTGATACGGAATGACCCACATACTTTTTCAGTGTGGGAAGTAATTTGTTCACACGGATGAAGAGTTTATATTTTTTTGTTCAACGTGCACGATAAATGCGACTTTCGTGCCTCTAGAGATCTTGTTTATCGCGCACTAGGAAAAAAATATCGGGCTTTTTAAAAAGAAAAATATATATAAGGAGCAAATAGCGTTACTATTGTATGGTGAAATTTATTACCTATGCAAGTTTTCTTTTTTTCGAAAAGGGACGTCAGATAAGCAACGAAGACCGATTAATGAGTTGATCTATCATTCTTTTCTCATTTAGATGCCGCTGTCGCAGGGAATCGAGATTTCGATCTTCTATGAGAGCGAAGGAAGTTTTGGAAAGACAGTGATTTGAAGACTCCAAGACGGATTTTGATCTCGAAATCGACATCTTGATGGATGATGCTTTCCTGGGACGTGAGGGTCTCGTGGAACGTCTAGCATCGTTACCTCGATTTGAATTTTTCCTCGCTTCATTTAGTTTATGCTCTTCCATTACATCCTAGCAACGAGAAACGATCATTTTTAGATGCTTCTTTTAGTTCACCTTTTTTAACAATATCATATTACAGTGAAACCCTTCAATCGTCCTCCCTTCTATAGCCCTTCGGAGAATTGACGCCGCGCCGCAGATAAGTGTAACAGCAGCTGCGCGGGGTGCGCGGGGCTACGGTTGTCACTCAGGCGAACACTCAGGCGCAAACGAACATAAGCGGAGCGGGCTAAAATGAATTGGCTCCCTTCCACCGTCAGCCCCAAAATGGGTGCTGTAGGAGATTTTCACTGTATTTCATGTTACAACCTCCTGCAAGAGGTCAAACTGTGTCAGATTTGATCACAAACTGTTTCAAAATTGAGGAGACAGATTCTATAACTGCCTATATATTTCTATTGGTGGACACACAATAAAAATAAATACTTAAAGTTATATTGGACTTCATTTCAGAATTAAGCAAAAGAGTTGTAGTTTTCTCCAGTTTCAAAGTAAATCCAAAAACCCTCTTTGACACGAACTCGCCGTATTTCAGTCTTTTCTTGGCATATTTTAATGAAATTTTCAGGAAATATACTTTATGATCTTCGACGGCCAACAGAGTGAAGAACTACTCAATATTTTTGTTTAGAAATGAAAGTTATACATTTTTACGCAAGATATTGCATAATGCATGCATTTATATCTTTAAGCTCATGGAAAGTTGTGCGAATTTGAGCAGCAAATTGCCTCAGCCGGAACGATGTTCAAAAACGTATAAATATCGTGTCTACGCAAATAATTATTCAAAATAAATCATCATTAAGAAGTTATTAAGGTTTTATTTAGGCCGCGTGGCCCTTATCTTCGAACATATTTATCAACTCGTTGCATTCACGTAAAAATTCAACGTGCTCGAGACGACGCATTATTATTTATTAGTCGAAATAAAGATATTAAAATATAAGATAGTTATTTAAAGATTAATTCCATGCAGCT
This sequence comes from Belonocnema kinseyi, assembly GCF_010883055.1. Lineage (NCBI taxonomy): Eukaryota > Metazoa > Arthropoda > Insecta > Hymenoptera > Cynipidae > Belonocnema > Belonocnema kinseyi. The sequence goes on along the minus strand of NC_046661.1, from coordinate 45,855,326 downwards.
GAATTTCTCGTAACGACTCAGTTTTCTCTTAACTGATATAGCTGAGTTCAACTGAAGAAAAAAACGTTTTAAAGTGAGTAGTTTAAAAGTCTTCCAAATTGACTTTCGATGCGCTCAGTCTGAATCGAAAAAAATTCGAATTCGATATTTCGAAAGCTTTTTAATTGACTTTCGATTGTCAGAAATTATCTGCACGGCTAGCGCGAGCGATGCTTATAATCAATGCTGTTTTTGAAACATGATTAATCGTTTAAAAAAAACGAGAAACTTTTTAAAACCCCGTTTTAAAGCTTATGCAATTTCTCTGTGAATGAACTCTTACAATAAACATCCCAGGTATAAATGTCAGTAGTGTAGTGGAGTTCATCACCGCCTTAGTACTGACCCAGTACTTGGCTGCAAGATCGGGACAGTATAATGCCAGTGCAGTGGTGCGAAACTCTACCTTAAATAAAATAGGTATATAAATGTTGTTGAGGCAGGGCCAAATTTAAGAATTGCCCGCCTAATTGATGAAGAAATCTCAAATTCTAACGACAGTAGGATATCTGATTTTGAATGCATGGATGATCACCGAGAATTTATCATAACTTTTTGTTAACTTGGACTCGCGCTGTGACTTAGGAAGCTTGTCAGGGGAAAAATGAATTAGGGATAACACTTAAAAAACACGTCAAAAGGTCGAAAATAACTGAACTAGAGGTCGCTAAACACAAAATTTGATAAACTAGCCAACAATTAAAAAAAAGTTTTTGGGTTTCTCCCTGAACGAGTAATCATGTTTTAAATACAGTTGTGATTTTTAGTATCGCTTGTTGTAGTCGTGCATTTAATTTCCGGCGGCGGTAAATCACACCCATGGCTACGTCTCACGGCCGTGAGACGCATGATTACGGGGCACTACGAAATCTCCGCGACAGGCTCGCGAAACCCTCGCGTATCTTGAGGACATGAAGCGACTCAAGGATGACAGGGCAAATTATTTTAACCGAATATTTTGTCAGTTTTAGAGTGTGGAATAAAAACTGCTGTTGAAAACTCGTAGTTCCGGACAGACTGCTACCCCTTTTTTAAAGTGACTTAATTCGTACATCTATCTCCAGATAGGCTCAATTCTTCGGATAATCCTGTCATTAAGGATAGCTATACAGATCTTATACAAAGTGATTTAAACATTTTATTGGCCTGTAGTTCTTTGGATTGGACAAATTGCCTTTTTCGGTAGGACTATAGTGCGTCCCAACATCAGCCACTGTGAAATAGGCGTTTCCGACTTTAAATATGAGGTGAATATGCGGACCAGATGTTGGTGTGTACAAGTAACCTTCTTCCACCAGAAGTTTTTGATACCATATTGCCCTGTAGCAGAAAAATTCTTCGTACCCCTCAGTGCTTTTTTCACCGGTTCATCAGCAATTTATGGACATTCGTCCTTAGATGTTATAAGTTTGCCACAAAACTCCTAAAAGCGAATGATATTATAGTATCTTCTTTCACCTTCTGTGTTCTCGGAATCGCTCTCCAAAAAGTCTCTACCTGGTTGGGGTTGGGTGGATTTTTGACAGAAACAGGAGAAATACTGAAGAGGCGCGATGGGTCAGCAAGAAACTGTTTATTATTAGAGAGAATCAACAGTTTGTTGCTGACCCATCGGGGCCTCTTGAGCGTTCCCCCTGTTTCTGTCAAAAATTTACCCAAGCACAAAGATTTATATAAATATATATATTTCTCTAGAATCAAACCAAAGAGCCTATGCCAGAGTCACCGAATACTTCCTCGGGTTGCGGATAGAGTGTCCCTGTACCAAGGGTTTCTGCTGAATACGGTTACAAAAATTAATAGGCAGTTGCGAACAATTATACAGGGTAGTCCAAAAGGACTTAACCCCCAAGCGGAGGTGTGAAAACCCTGCCAAAATTTTTGTATATATAATGCAGCGAAAGTTTTGGCCGATGCGAACCGTAAAACAAAACCAACGGCTGATCATAACAGATCAAGGTTCGAAAGTTCGCGCGCGAATACCGGATCCGTTATCACACACTTAAAAAGTCAAAGCTGCTACCTGTAAGGCAGCATATTGTTGAGAGAGTACGAATACTACTTGACACTAAGAAAGGTCTAGAGCGGAGGAAGAGGTGGGTCAGAGAAAACCAACAGTTTTTCCCTGACCCATCTCGACTCTTTCCAAGATCCTTCAGTTACTGTCGACCACCCGCCCAAATGATTGGAGGTCGAAGTATTTTGGAGATAAGTCTACGAAGTACAGAATTGACTGGACGCAGATTTAGAGAACATAAATAGCTTCAAAGGGCTGCGTGATGCCCTCATAACACCTGAAGAAGAATGCCAACCCATCACTGCCGAGGACAATACTTTTTCGTTTTTGTTATGAAATGTAGAACCCTAAGTATTTTAACCTCCCCTTCTTTCGCACATGAGGTTATAAACAGAAATCTTAAACTTTTGACGTTATTTGGACTTTTGTCAAAAATGGCAGTTTATATCTCTACAATTTTACTTCATAAATAATAATTGTATTCTACATCATACAGGTATTTAGGTATTTAGCCATATTTCAGATCCAAATCTCACTTTTAAATAATACATTGCTTTTTAAATATACAACAATAAATATTATTTATTTTGAAGCCTTGAGAAAGACACAAAGCCATGCCGAAGCGTCGGCATTACGTATCGACACTTTCATTTTATTTTAAAATAAAAGCTATATAAAAATGAACGGATGAACAAAAATAAATCCTTCCTTCTCTTCAATAAATTACTCAGGGCGCAGAGTACTCCTGCATAAAATGGGCAACTTAGCTGACCCGAGGAATTACATGCCAATCACTTGTTTGAACACAATGTATAAGATATTCACAGTTATCCTAAATGATAGGATTGTTCGGACAATCATACCTGCGTAGCAATAAATGTATTAAAAACGTGGCTCAAGCAAGGGGGTAGTAGGATGTCGGGAGAACCTACTCATAGATACCAGGTGTATACATATGAAACCGGTATTGCCATTTAGCGGCCAGTAGGCACACTTGTAGGCACTGTCGGAACTTACCATTTGTGCTAATTGGCGT
>NC_046661.1:45847227-45852134 GCF_010883055.1 Belonocnema kinseyi | reverse complement strand
AGCGAGGGCGCATACTTTGAATAAAATATTTGTTATCATTCTCTTGAAATAAATGTGTTTTTTTCTTGAAAAAATACCGGTTTCACATGTATACACCTGGTAGGTGTGTCTGCAAAGATGCAGCATCCTATCAGCGTGGCGTATTGACGGCCTGGATTGATTACCGGAAAGCTTTCGATTCGACCTCCCATAGACTTAGCATCTGTCTTTTGGAAAGCTTAAAAGTTCATTTGCAAATCATGAAGTACATAGAGAGATTGATTCCGCTTTAGAAAACCAGATTTACTATCTCATCTCGAAAAAATCGTGTAACAACTAAGAGGGCCACCTTTCAGAGAGGTGTCTTTCAGGACGCCACCATGTGCCTACTCCTCTTTTGCCTCACATTATTGCCACTATCTCTAGCACTTTGCCATTCCCAGGGGTACTTTTGCGGCGCTATACGAGACCTTTGCGCTGGACTGACTTATACATACTTGTGCGTGCAACAGATCCGCATTCAGGATGTGACATCTATAAAGCATACTCTCCGAAGTAGATACAAACGGCTCATTCGACAGATTTGGTCTTCCGAACTGTCGGCAAGGAACAAAGTATCTGCAACGAACATGCTTGCCTTCCCGGTAGTACTCTATTCATTTGGAGTGGCTCCATGGACGAAGGACGACCTCAGATCCTTTGATATCGGGAGACAAAGACTCATGTCTTTTGTTCCTGTCTTCTGTCTCCTTAAGTCTTCTGTTCCGAGACTCTACATCTCACGCCGTCAAGATGGTCGCAGAATATTGAATCTTGGATGTCTTCACAACAGGATTGTTTTGGGTACAGCACATTCGCAAATGGAAGAGACCTTCTTAAAATGGGCAGAAAGCACGAAGATGTGGGCAAAGGAGCGTTTTTGTACTAAGTAGCGGAGGAGGCTGCTGAAACAATCGGACTTAACTTCAGTATCAAGAATTAACAAAATGCATCAAATCGGATCTATTTCGAGTACTCACCCCTTAAAGCTCGGATTAACCCTTAACTGGTACTATGGATAAAAAATATTCCAACAAATTTCTGAGTTTGAATTAATCGTACTAAATGCAAAAAAATGGTCCACCTGTCGACTTTTACCAGTAATTGAGATTACTAACTGAAGCGACAGTGGATAAGTATAGAGCGGCAAAGGTAAGCATATGTTGGGCACCCAGTTAAAGTAGACCTTGCAAAACTGTAGTCAGCGAGCAAAAAAGTGATTTTGAATAAAAATTTGTGGCATTGATATTAGTGATTTTCGTTCAATTTCCAACGTAAGTTTATCATCTAAAGTTAAATACATTTTTATCATTATTTGTACGCTGGTAATCAAATAAATGCACGCTTACAATCACGTTTCCAATCGCGTGCAATCGCCGTATGTTCCATGAACACCGCACAGACCTTTGCAGCGACTGTGTAGGTTTGAAAGAGTAATTACAACTTTTAAAAATTTAGGAGAGCATATGTACAAGAATTCATAACATCATGTGGACCACTAGACGATACATGAAGTATAAACATCCTGGCTTTTCAAGAATCATGATGGTGTTCGAAGTCAGTGTTCCGACGAAACGAAGACGATTAAGACGTGGTCAATTATTTATTCCGTTTCTCATGTTATTTTTTTTATAATCTCTTGTCTGATAAAGTTGATTCTTTGAAGCTAACAGAATTAAAAGAAGGACTAAAGGAGAAAAAAATGATCAGTTCGGATAACAAAGACGAATTATTTACTCGTTTGAAGAAAGTGCTTGTGAGTGGCCCAGCGAAGTTGTTTATGAAATTCAAGAAGTGTACTAAAACGCAGAGAAAGCTTAAAAAGGCTTTGAAAACGGAATTTTCCCAATCAGTTGACAGCCATCAAATCAACAAAAAGATAAGTCAAACACACAAAGCTTCGATTTAAACATACCAAGAATACATTTACAAAATGTTTGAGATTGCTGGTCCTGCTAATATTGAAACATCAGAGGGGATGAAACATATCATTGGCGGCATTCACGATGCAGATGTAAATAAAATGATGCTCTGCGGTGCTACAAGTTTAAAAGAAGCTGCACGGAGCTGCAGCCAAGAAAGCCAGAGAAACATTACTACAACTGTGGAGAAAAGAACTGTGTCAGCGCGGATTGTCTGATGAAATAAAAAGGAAGAGAGCGTGCTTTAAGTGCAACCAATTTGGTCATGTTGTGTTTGACTGTTCCTAAAAGGAAAATTTAGCAAAGGACTCATCGAAATCGGTTACTAATTTCCCATCCCAGGGGGAAATTTACCACCGACACAGTATCACCCCAGTACCGCCGATCGGAGTTCGGTACTGGCGCGGTACTGTTGAAATACTGGCTTTATACCGGTGAAAACCCTAATGATAACAATGTTCTGTACTGACTTGTAGTATTTATCCAGTATTGGGCTAGTACTTACATTTTGTACTGGTTCAGTACCCTCTGTTAGTACTGACTCAATACTGACTCAACAAATACTGCAAACTCGGCGAGGTTCTGACCTGTAGTACTGAACTAGCACTGAAGTTCACCACAACGCCACTACTGCAGATTAGTACTGGGCAGGTACTGATCAGGCTGTAAGTGATAACGAAGGTATCCCAGGTAGAAATACACCACCGGCCCAGTAGTGGCCCAATACCACATGCCAGAGTTCCAGTGCTGGCTGGATATACTGGGCCAGTACTCTGCCAACTATGCCAACGTTTTGCCAGTACTGGGCGAACCACCGGCTGCCTGTACTGGTGGGAAGTACTGGGCCAGTACTATGCCGGTGGTGAACTCCGGCACGCTACCGACATTTCCACCTGGGATTGGCTGATAACGGTAAGCCTTATACTATTGTTTAAGTTTTAAAGGATAATTTGCGGGCGTTGCTTGATACAGGTTTCGATTTGACTCTTATTCGCGTCCAAAATTATGCAAAGATCAGGGCACCTCCGTTATTGGTAAAATCATTAAAATTCAAAGAAGGTGGGTGCAAATAATATAACACTAGGTGTATTTTTAACAAAAATAATTGTTTGCGGAAAATTTTATCAATTGACTATACACGTAGTAGAAGACGAATTAATATAAACAGAACCTATTCTAGGTCGTGATTTTTTTTAAGATGGTAGAATATAGTTCACCAGGAGGGGCCATTACAGATATAAAAAAATTAACGGAATATCATGGAAAAGATATAGACGATGGTAAAGTTCCGAGTATTTACAAAGTTGATCTTTTTAGTGATGAAGATCATTTAGATTTAATTTACATTGACATTTCTGAATGTAGATAAATTTAGCGCAGATTCTGCATTATTACAAAGCCGAAAAATTTCGAGACGTTGAAGTAAAGATGAAAATTATTTTAAAGGATGATATGCCACTGTATCAAAGAGCGAGGCGAATGACAGCCGCGGAAAAGGAAGATGCAAACGCGATAATAAAAGAATGGTTAGAAGCCGATATCATATGACCATCAGAATCTGAATACACAAGTCCGATTGTGCTTGCTAAAAAGAAAAATGGTCCTAATAGGCTATGTGTAAATTATAAAATAATTAATAAATAAATAAGCCAGCTAGGCGAGCACAATTTTATTGCGCGCTACGCGCGCGGCGCGTAATGCCAAGTTTGAGCGCGCCTAGGGCGCGCGTGTATGCTCTCGCGCTTCGCATTCATTTTTGTACGTTTAATGCATATACTTTAACTAGATTTTTTCAAATATCGGAAATAATATAAATTGAATCGAAAACTGTGATTTAAACTTCTGAGGAATTACAGCTATAAATTGTGACTGCAATTTTTTTCGATTTTTTAAAAGAAGGTTCTCAAAGCACCAACAGCTTGGACGATTACATTCTCATTACGAAACTCGCGCTTGATAATTTGTGTCCGGTTGAAAAACTTCATAAAGATAATTAGCAAATTCTGTAAAAATCTACTAAAAACAATGCTTTAAACTTATGGATCTCTTAAAACCAAAATTGCATATTTTAGAAAATGATCCAACTTTTGGAACTTTTGTCTATTAAGAAATTTCATGATAACACTCACGAAAAATATATATTTTATATCCAGTAGAAATTTGGATTGATATTTCTTAATCTATTAAGTCTTTTTGACATGTACCATAAAATTTGACAAAAATGTCTAAGACTCATAAAAGAATTTTATTCAAATTTTGAAAAATCTTTAACTTTCATGATTTGTTGGAGCGAGCGAGCACCTTTTAGTTTTGGCCAACTTCTAGTCTCATCTTGCACAATTCCGCGAGCAAGACTTTCTAGCTCTAAGTTCTCGGTTAGCTTTTTATTGTTTTTATTTTTGTTTAAGTACCGTCAAGTCGTGTCGCGTGCGTTGGCATCCTATAGTTGGGACTAATTTTTATCGAAACTCAAAATTTTATTAGGATAGTTTGAGAGTCTTCTACCCATATATAAGAAACTTTGACAACAACTTTTAAATTTTGAAAATGCTCAAAATTTTTTAATTTGGGTTGGAAATATCTGCTTAACGAACTTAACCTTTATTTTGGGAACCGTAAGAAGTGTATCAAAGGCTGACTTGATTGGACAAATCCTTCAAAAGTTATCGTGGCTACAACATTCAGATATTATAATTATTAAACTTTTACTCGGGTAAACCCGGTTATACATCATAGTCACGGACTAAGTCAAGTGACTGATGAGATTAGAATGTTATAAGTTAATTCAAATAATTTAACACGATGCTTGAAACTTCCTGCGATGATGTTGTAGGTATACAATGACGAGCGGCCACGAGCTTTGAAGGTGACAACAGTCACCTCTGGATGCTTTCTTAGAGCAATACGCAAGAAATAAATAAAAAATTAATTGTTTCAAACAATTTTTGTCTCAGGCTTAAGATGGTT
>NC_046661.1:45845591-45847127 GCF_010883055.1 Belonocnema kinseyi | reverse complement strand
ACAATGGTTGAAACCTCCTGCGATGATGTTGTAGGTATACAATTACGAGCGGCCACGAGCTTTGGGGGTGACAACAGTCACCTCTGGATGCTTTCTTAGAGCTACCACCTGCCACTCCACGGGTTTTTAGTCGCTCGCTTCCTGATGATCAAGAAAGTTTCTCACAATGCGACAGGTGTTTAATAAAACCGCCTTCTGAGCCCGGTATAAGAAGTAATCTTCGCCTTCTAAAACGGGCATTGGAATGTATCTATAGAAGGGCACCCATTCTTTTGAGAGTCCTAGGTTTAGGGCAAGTTGTTGATGTATAATGCCCGCTACATCGTTATGTCTGTGCGCATTCGTTGGTATCTCCACATAATCGGCACCGGTCAACCACGTCTTGATGTAACACGTGTTTGCGATAATTCCTGGTGCTGACAACCTTGTCCTGTATTGCAATGACGAATTCTTCCGTCTCTGGATACAGAACACCCTTTCTTAGCCAAATATTAGATGTCTCACTATCCACTTCACTTTGATCTCACGTGTTAGGGTGCTCGCCATGGATGGCTTTCTGCCTCCATTGTATTTCTAATTCCTCTATGGTTTCTGCCCTAATATTCAAGGCCCCATTTGAGGACAAATTTAAGTGCATGTATTCAAGATCCGCTTGACAGATGGTTCTGTAAAGCGCAACATTTCGTTTGCTGTTGAAATAGTCTCGTAACTGTATAACTTGTGACTCACACAGTTTTTTGACATCTACAACATCCCTACCCCCAAAATATTGTGGTAGAACTACCTTTCAATCGCTGAATTTCTGTGGTGCATTCGGTGCTTCGTCATTTCTACGAGAACAATTCTGTTTAACTTTTCAAGATCGGTGTTAGACCATTTTATGAGCCCGAAGGAGTTCGTGAGGACAGGGATGGCATATGTGTTGATCGCCCTGATTTTCTTTGCCGAGTTGAGAAAACTCTTCATAATTAATCTGAGTCTCGTAGTAAAGGCAGTAATTAGGCTTGTCTTAACTATCTTACTAGGCAATCTGATAAGTCCCTGAAAAATGAAACACGGAGACGTTTTTTTGGCCAAAGTCGGTTTTATTTTTCAGCATACTCTTCTTTTAGGTCGATACAGCGAGTCTAACGATTTTCTAACTTTTTGATACCGTCCGAAAAGTACTCGATCGGAAGGTCTCCAAAATACGCCTCAGTTTCAGCTATGAGCTCCTCATTTGAGTAAAAACGCTTACCGGTGAGCCATCTCTTCAGGTTAAGGAACAAGTAATAGTCGCTGAGGCCAGGTCTGGTGAATACGGTGGCTGAGGAACCAATTCGAAGCCGATTTCATGCAATTTCGCTTGTGCAACTAAGCATGAATAAACAGGCACATTGTCGTGATGATAAAGCGGCTTTTTCTTCTTCAAATGTGGTCGTTTTTCGGCAATTTTTATGGTTTCACCTTTTTCAAGATAGTCCACGAATATTATGCCATGTGCATCCCAAAATACGGAGGCCATAACCTTTCCGACCCATTGTTGCGTTTTTGGAC
>NC_046661.1:45836869-45845491 GCF_010883055.1 Belonocnema kinseyi | reverse complement strand
CCCAGATCATTCAGCATCAACTGTGCTCGTACGGCCACAACGAAACTCGGTAAACCACTTATGAATCGTTCCAATCGACGGTGCAGAGTCCGGGTAATAGATATCCAGCTGGGCCTGGGTCTCGGATATCGTTTTCTTGCGAAGATAGTAGTGTTTGATCAAAACTCGAAACTCAGATTTTTCCGTATTAAAAAAAACTCGGAGGTTAGTCGCTTCTCAGTGCTGTAACTTAAAAATGCGTAAACATAAATGGCTAAAGTTTTGACAGGCGTCATTTGAAGGATCAAGCTCGATGAAAATGGTTCACATTATTGAATACTAATGCCATCTCTTAGAATTTTCAGGTACTTATCAGACTGCCTAGTATGTTGAATATCCTTAGATTCAAGAATACCCAGATATTGATATGATTCGCCTGCAGGCATTGCCTCGATTTCATTTTCGAACTCTTTCTCTAACTCTGCGATCCCTAATTACCCTCTGATTAAATGCAGTGTTCTGCATTTATCTAGTCTGAACTCCATGTGGATATCATTGGAAAACTGCTTTGTGACATCAATCACTTGCAGCAGTTTCTGGCCTGAACTAGCGTACAGCTTCAGGTCATCCATGTAAAGAAGATGGGTCACTTGATGACCATCCACATTATCATGAATTTTGAACACATGAGACATGCTGTTTAGTGTTTAGCTCAATGGATTCAATGCTAAACAGAACCATAGTGCGCTGAAGGAGTCGCCTTGAAATATACCCGTCGTACAGCGTATTGATCTAGTTATCCTTGCTTGTCCATGATCAAAATACTTAATTCTTGTACCTCAGAGCCTCATCGCATGGCTTAGAAAGTCAATAATGCGTGGACAGATTTTGTAAAGTTTTAAGACTTCAAGCAAATAGTCATGCGGAACGGAAGGAAACGCTTGCTTGTAGTCAATGTATGCCATGTGTAAGTTTCTTTGATGCTTACGAGCTTGAGTCATGACAACAGCGTCTATAGTGACTAGATCTTTACAGCCGCATGAGTTTTTACAACATCCTTTTTGTTCTTCTGTAAGAATGTCATTCTTGTCACAATGAGAAAATACCTTATCTGCAATGATAGCTGTAAGATATTTATAAATTGCTGGAAGACAGGCTATCGGTCGAAAGTCAGATGGGTTTTGAGCATCTGGTTTTTTTGGTATCATATACGTAGTATCTTGGAGCATAAAACCTGGCATCAAATCTGGGTGTTCAATGATCTTCTGAAAACATCTTGCCAACGCAAGATGCACACTCGTCAGGTACTTGTACCAGAAGTTGTGCGCCATGTCCGGACCTGGTGCTTTCCAATTACTTGCCCTCTTCAAGACAACTGAAACATCCAAAGCTGTGATGTTTGTCAGATGCATTTCTGGGCTTTGCTGACATCCATATCCAACCTGATCTTCCATGGTGGATCTCGATCCCTTGCTGGGACAAAAACTGCATTTACAGGCCTGCTTTATCGGCCCAACGTTCTAACGGTTGCTACAGCAGCACAGTATACAAGAGTTTACACCTCTAACGCATTTTGTGCTACGTTCAAATACGTAGGTAAAACCTTACTGTCGAGATGTGCTACTAGTGTACGCAGATGATTTGTGACGTTCATTTTGGGCAGAGAATGCCTCAGTGTTGGTTCTACATATCTGAGCTCTAGTAAAGTATGACCAAAATTCCTTTCCAGATGCTGTATTTCTTCTGAGATTTCCCTATCTACATCATCGTTAGAAATATTTGGATGTGGTTCTAATGGATTCGGTGCATGATGTTCATTATCCCTAGCACCGATGTCTTCAGCATCAATCAAGTCTTCATTATCCACATCTTCCAAGGCGAGCTCATCAATAGGAAGCTGCCGTTCCACTTCCATTTTGATAGCAGCTATTTCAACAGCCGAAAGCAGTCTGTTTACAGATATTGAGCGTTTTTGATCTGATTCTGCTCATTCATTTTTGTGGCTAGCTCTGGGCATTTAAGTAAGAAGAGTCCATGATGTTCTCTCCTCACACTTTCCCCACATTTCTCTACCAAAACATAAAGGCGCATAACATCTCTGTTCATATAGTATGTCCATTTTCGTCGCTTTTTTGGTTGCTGAACCTCTGCTTCTGTCTCTGGTTGTATAAGGTCATCCACCTCTGGAGGATGTGGTGGTGTTGGATCATCAACAGGTTGAGGAAGAACATCAATTGTTCCTGCTTGACCGCTTGTCGCGGCTTTCTCTAACTGATGTTCATTGCCGTCGTTTTTCCACGCCAAATCAACCTGTTGTTTAATCTCCATTTCTCGGTCTTCTGTAACATGTTGATTAGTCCTGATGTCTTTCACCTTGGCGATAAGATCTCTTATTGCGACCTTTTGTATATTAGGATACTTTGCAGCCAATTTTGTTCTTAAATTGTATCCTACTTCCTTATTTGTTTCAAACTTCGCACTTTCATAATCGAGACGCAAATATTCCTCTTTCATTGTGGTATTTCAATTGATGCTCTCCCACGGTATTTCTGACGAGGTGGTTCGCTCCAAATAGCTAGTGCTAGCCAAAGCATCCTCAGCAGGCACAGTTGATGTTCCACTGCTTAACGTTTGTCGCAGACGTTCTTGCTGTTCAGCTGTTTGATTAGTGAGATCTGCCTGACCATCTCGCAGCTCACCATCGCCACCGTCCCGCGTGCTGTGGCCCCCAGCGGTGGCTCCAGGGGCGCCCCGACGATCCTCGGGAAGCGACAAGCGTTTCAAAATCTTTAATATATTCTCCATTTTTCATTGATGGGTTTTGGTGTTCTACTTAGTCCCTCTCCTCTTCGTTATCAGCCTATTTGGCATGGGAAACCCTGTCAGTAGCAATGCTACCTCCAACATTGCCGTCAAAGTCATGAGAGGAGAGCTCAAACCCTACCGCGACATCAACGCGGAACGCCTTCGGTAGGGTTATTATTATTATTATTATCATTATTATTATTAATAAAGGCAAAGAGCCTCGATGGCCAAAGAGCCTCGGTGGCTCAGTTGGTTAGACACTCGGACTTCACCTCAGAGGTCCGGGGTTCGATCCCTGAGCCGGTACCTCTGGAAATTTTTCAATGTACCTTTACCGAGGTTCTGGTGGTTCGGAACCCACCTTAAGCTGTAGGTCCCCCCATCGTGTACTTGACTGCAACTCAGTCCGTCAATGATGGGGTAAAACCAGGCTTTGTCCAAAATTTCTGGGCAGACTGCTCTCATCAGATCACTTGATTGCATTATAAAAATGCGTCCGTGAATCATGATATATATCGGGACAGCCATGTGCAAAAATGATCAAATAAAAAATCCAACTCTAACCAAAAATGCCTTCGACATGTTGGGCAGTATAAGCCTGTGAGAACATTTCAACACTGAAATGTTTTTAATTATTATTAAAAAAAAAAACATTTCTGTGTTAAAATGTTGTCACAGGCTTATACTGCCCAATATTTCGAAGGCATTTTTTTTTTTTGTTAGAGTTGGATTTTTATTTGATCATTTTGCACGGGGCTGTCCCGACATACATCATCAGTCACGGACGCATTTTTGTAATGCAATCAAGTGATTTGATGAGAGCAGTCTGCCCAGACATATTGGACGAAGCCTGGTCTTTACCCCATCATTGGCGGACTGGGTTGCAGTCAAGTACACTATGGGGGGACCTACAGCTTAAGGTGGGTTTCGAACCACTAGAACCTCGGTAAAGGTACATTGAAAAATTTCCAGAGGTACCGGCACAGGGATTGAACCCCGGACCTCTGAGGTAAAGTCCGAGTGTCTAACCAACTGAGCCACCGAGGCTCTGGCTTATCCTGCCAAATATATCGAAGGCATTTTTATTTTTTTATTATTATTTATTATGATTATTATTAGATAGGTAGGGTCATTTAGGCCCATAGCACTGAGGTCAACTAGTGTAACCTCTTGTACCTTACCCTTTATAATCTATGACTCCCTAAGGAGGCCAGTTTGCTCCAAATATGCGAATATCGCGGAATAGAAGATATCTTCGAAATCCTCCGGTTTGCGGAAGCAATTACCAAAATGCTTCACTCTGAGGCTGACTAGCACGTCACAATCACATACCAAGGTGCGAATGGACCGTCGGCCCACGGTCGGACCAACATTTGGACAGTCAACCGCCTTTGGGTTCTCCACGTTGGACCAAAATTTGGTCTTATATATAAGCTATCTATTAAGATGACGCCGGCCCAACCTTAGACAAAAATTAATTTTTAAAAAGTTATTTTCATCATTTTCAAATACATAATTCAAAAAAACTTTGCTGAATAGTTGGACGCTGCCGGTGATCCTCAATAACAGAAATGTTTTCATAACAAGAATGTTTTTTACCATTTTCCATAATTTTACGTTTTTCAAGTTATATTGAGAAAAATTTCGATGAAAAAACATGATAATTAGGAATTTTTTCTTGAGATTGTTATTGTTAAAATTACAAGCAAATGTAATGAACAAATGCATTAGTCAGGAATTTTCCGACAGAAACATTTTTTTTATTTCAATTTTTTAACATAAGGAACTTTATAATAATCTTAGAAAAGTTCCTAATTTGTTGATTAATGTTATTATTTTTTTAAACAAATTTAGTTAACAAATGCATTACTCGGGCATTTATCGGCAGTAAAATTCTTTTTTTTTCAATACCACTTCTTTTCATTGCGAACTTTATGACGATTTAAGCAACAAGTATAATTAGTTGATAGATTTAATTATTTTTTTAAACAATTCTAATTAAAAAATGCATTAATTAGACATTTGTGGTTATTAGGATTCGTTTTTTTCGATGTCAACTTTTTAATTAGGAACTTGATAATAATTTCAGCAAAATTCTTATTTTTTTTTCAACAAATTTAATAAACAAATTCATTATTGGGACATTTCTCAACGAAAAAATTCTTTTTTTTCGATTTCAGACTTTCATTAGGATCTTTGTAATAAATTCAGCAACATTTATGATTTGTTGATAAATCTTATGATTTTTTAAAACGAATTTAACAAACAAACGCATTATTCGCGTATCTGTGGACGGAAAACATCTTTTTTTTTATATAACTTTTAAAAACATGAACTCATGGAAAATCATAGAAAAAATTCTTTAAACAAATAATTTTTATATAATAAATTTGCTTGTTTATTACATAATATTGGAGCCTCTTTAACTAACGTTACGTTATAGAACCTAGGGGATTTCAACATAGAAAAAATGGCCATTTTTTGTCATATTCATTTATTTATAAGAAATTAAAAACTTGATTTAAAATATAAAAAAATATGATTATGATTCTAATTTTAAAGTGTATAGGTTATTCACTTAAAAATATTATTAGATAGGAAATTTATATTAATAAATTTTGAATATGTTGCAGTATTCAATTAATAATTTGGAATGATTCATTTCGACATTTTTAATTATGATTTTGTGTCACAAATTAACAAAGTGTTTTCATTTTTGTTGATTTGAAACTAAAGTTGATAATTTAAAAGATACCTAAATAATAAATATTTACCCTTAAACGTTCCTGTTTTCGCTTAAGAATTTGTAATGATTTATTTTGAATATTTATAAATTTTTACGAGTAACACATCAATTCGACCTCCCAATAATACGAGCAGATCAACTGTGGCCGAAAGCATATCTAGCAAAATGAAGTAGGTTATGTGGACCCAATGTTACGGGCACATGTGACGTCGATGTGCGGGCCAAATCTTGAACACAGTCGCGCTGACTGTAATCTCACGGTCTTTTTATAACAATTAACCAGAGTTTATACGACGGTCTGCTCATACTCGGGCCAAGGTTTGCCCGGCCGTCGGGTGCATCAAGGTAACTTATGACAATCCGACTGCTGCATTCAGAATCTGACCGACTGCATTATTGCGGTCATACCGACCAATCTACCACAATTTATCGGACTGTCGTACCAGTTTGGCCGACGGTCGGCTTTTCGCTCGCCCCCAACGTCCACCGCCAACGTCGGTACGACCATGGCAGCTTGAAAACAACTTAGTCGGCCCAACTCTGGTTACCAACGATAGGTTAACATAGCAGGGCCGACTTTGGGCCGATGGTCAAGCTCTGGCATTCGACCGAATTTCACGCTGGGTAAGATGTAACGTGCTGTCTCTTCCCAGAAGTCAACATTCAGGTAACCATACATACAGGCATATAGGCATACGGACATACAGACATATAGGCATAGACATACAGACATAAAGACATAGATAGACATATAGACAGACACCGATACAATTTTATGATTTTCGGATTCTGTCAGTGCCGAAACGTAAAGATCCGTTAAAAACCACAGATCGAAACTTTGGACGATTACATTACACTCTCATGAATGAGAATGTAAACATTGTGAGAGTTCGTTATCCTCTCCCACTTATTGAAGATCAACTAGATTCTTTAGAGGGTTCGAGAGTTTTTAGTACGCTAGATTTGAAGAATGGATTTTTCCAAGTTGACGTGGAAGGAAAAGTCGAAAATATGCTGCTTTCATTCTTCCAGACGGGCAGTATGAATTTTTGAAGTTGCCTTTCAGTCTTTGCAATTTGCCGTCTGTATTTCAAAGATATTTGAATGCGATATTTAGAGATTTGATTTCGAAAAAATTTTAATTGACATATATGGATGATTTTACTGTACATTCCATGGATTACGAGACAGGTGCGAAAAATCTTAAGATTGTGTTAGACAGGGCAAGTAAATTTGGATTGAAACTCCATTGGAGTAAATGTCGTTTTCTACCAGCAAAAATGAATATCTTGGACATGGAGCCAACTCGTTTTGAAATTCTACAGAGTAGGAGCGAAAACAGAATCGCATACAGATGCATCAGAGCACGAATACGAAGCGATTTTAATGCAGCGTGATAAAGACGATAATGCGTTTCAACCAGTATATTATGCGAGTGGAAAACCCACACCTGATGAGGAAAAGTTTGATAACTATGAGCTTAAAGTCCTGGCGATTGTAAAAGCAATAATAAAATTTAGAGTTTATCTTTGGGGCGTTGAATTTAAGGTTGTGACAGATTGTCAAGCTTTTACGATGACCATGAATAAAAAGAACCATAGAGCACTGAACAGGCCGACAAATAGCACATGTCGACACTTTAAGCCGAAATCCGTTGCCTATAGTTATGTTGATTGAAGAATGCGATGATAGTATTATTGCTAGGTTGAAAAGGGCGCAGCGCGAAGACAAAAATTTACTAGATCTACTAACTGTGGCGGAAAATGATAAAAAAGATAAGTTTGCGATAAAAAATGACCTTATATATAAAATCGTTAATGACGATGTACTAGCAGCTGTACCAAAGCCGATTCAGTCTCAACTAGTTAGACAAGCGCATGAAAGAGGTAATTTGGCGATTAATAGAACTCAAAAAAATTGTAAAAAAAGACTATTGGTTTAAAGGAATGCGATAAAAAGTTGAAAAAATTGTGTGAAATTGTATAAACTATATCTTAGCTGAAAGAAAATAGGGGAAGCAGGAAAGTCTGCTTCACAGCATCGAAAAGGGCGAGTGTCCGATGGATACTTTTCACGTGAGTTTCCTCGGTCCCCTTGCTTCTCAGAAGAAGAGCTGCAATCATATTTTCAGATGCTTTTACAAACTTCGTATGGCTTTATGCAACAGAATCTACAAGCGCCGCCGAAGTTGTTCAGTGTTTGAAAAAGCAGTCAACGATTTTTGGAATTCCTCGGCGATTCAAATCAGATAGAGGAACGACCTTTACATCGCACGAATTCCAAGCCTACTGTAAGGAAGAGGGGATTACTCATGTACGTGTCACCACAGCTTTGCCGCGCGGAAACGGACAAGTGGAAAGAGCGAATAGAACACTTATATCACTTTTAGCGAAACTATCAGCGCCAAAACCTCGACAATGGTACAAACACTTAGATGTTGCTAAAAAATATCTAGATGCAACTGAAATTAAGAGCACTGGTACAACGCCGTTTAATCTGCTGTTCGGAACACACATGAAAATGAAAAAAGATTTGCAGATAAGAAAAATTGTCGAGAACAGGTGGATCACAATATTCTAAGATCACAACGTGGAGGCAATCTCAAGTTTTATGATGAGTTTCACAGTCCGTATCGCATCACTAGAATTATGCGTAACGATCGCTACGGAGTCGAAAAGGTTGGCGAAAATGAAGGTCCAAACCTCACAACATCATCGACAGACCATATGAAACCATGGATCGACGGCTCCAGTGATAAATCATCTGAGAGCGATAGCGATGACAACATCTGCGGCCAGATTTTAACGCAGGGTAGCCGAGTGTAGTATCCAAATTACCGATGTTTAGCTTAATCTCGACTTCGAGTTAGAGACTATAAAGTGCCTTAGACTTAGGAGAGTATATGTACAAGAATTCATAACATCATGTTGACAACTAGATGATACATAAAGTATAAACATCGTGGCTTTTCGTGAATCATGATCTTGTTCGAAGTCAGTGTTGCGACGAAACTTAGACAATTGAAACGTGGTTACTCATTTATTCCGTTTCCCATGTTATTACAGTTGTGTAAAGTTCGACCCCCCCCCCCC
>NC_046661.1:45831569-45836859 GCF_010883055.1 Belonocnema kinseyi | reverse complement strand
CCCCCCCCCCTCCCAGTTTTGTCAAATGTCCACGTTTTGAGACCCCCTGAATCCGAAAAACAGGTTTTTATAAATGTGTCTGTCTGTGTCTGTCAGTATTTCGCTATGTCTGTCTGTGAGCACGATAACTTTTGAAAAAATTTCATCTATTAGATTGCCCTTTGGTACACTCGCTTAGTGTCCAAACTAAAGGTTATAACTTCGTTAATCACCCATTTTGAATAAAAATTCAAAAATTGGGCACATTTTGAATATTTTTAATACGAGTTTTTTCAAAATTCAAAAATTCTCTGTACGGTTATTCATAGTATTCAAAAATTCGAACAATTTGTTCTAATGACTTTTTTCAAAAAATCTAAAATTACCAGAGTTATAGCATTTACAAAATTCCAAAAAACACACGAAAATTAACGTTTTATGCCGAATAACGCACAATATGAAAAAATTCACGCGAAGGAATATGTTGCTTTTTGAATAGCCTACGAGATTATCATAACTTTTTGAATTTTCTTGAGAAATCAAAAATTCAAATTTTGACAACATACAAAATGATTAATAATCCAAAAATTACATTTTTCGGCCAAACTGTTTTAATACGGTAAAAAATGAATTTACAAACATTTTACATTTAAAAAAGATCTACAAATTTGTTATAAATTACTTTTTGATGGGATGCGTAGTTTTGGCTTTAATCATGAAAAACGTCCTTAACAGTAAAAAATGTGCCCGCTGCGTGGGCACATTCTTATCACAACTTTTATCTTTTAATTTCTTTTTCATCTCATGTGTGGGGCTTCAAAAAATCTAACTTTTCATGTTTTTGATGCTATTTTTTTATGATTGAAAATAAAAACAGAACTATCAAAAAATTATTCATGACAAATAAATCATTTTTACATTCTCATCAGAGAGGGTGCTTGATTTGTAGAAAATTTGACCCCCCTAGTGTTTGTCAAAAGGTCCACGTTTTGAGACCCCTTGAATCCGAAAAACAGGTTTTTACGAATGTTTCTATCTGTATGTCCATCTGTCTGTCGTTATGCCTGTCTTTATATCTGTCTTTCTGTGAGCACGACAACTTTTGAACAAAATTAATCTATTAGATTGGCTTTTGGTACTCTTTTAGTGTCCTAAGCTAAATGCCAAGTTCGTTAGTCCGACATTTTAGATAAAAATACTAAAAGTGAGTCCATTTTTAAAATTTGTGAGTACACATTTTTGCATGATTAAAAAGTTCTGTGTACAGTTGTTCATAGTACTTGAAAAGAAAAATGCAACTTTTCGAACGCTCTATAAGATTATCATATGAACTTGTTGAATTTTTTCCAAAAATTCCAATTTTGACAGCACAAAATCTAATCAAAAATTAAAAATTGAATTTTGCGCTCAAACTATGCAAGATAGGGAAAAAATGATGAAACAAACATTGTGCACCCAAAAAATATCTACAAATTTGTAGGGCCTCTGGTACACTCTTTCAGTGTCCTGAACTAAAGATCAAATTCGTTAGCCAGCCATTTTGGATAAAACTTCAAAAAGTGAGCGCCTTTTGAATATTTTTGAGAATATTTTTTCAAACCTCAAGAATTCTCCGTATGGTTATTCATAGTATTTAAAAAGTGGAACAATTTTTGTAATGAATGATAAGGCTGCACAGTAGACCGTATGTGTAAAGTTTAAATCATAAAGAAAACATTGGAAATAGAAAATTCAGTTTATGGACAAACTACAAAAGTTACAATAAAACGTTTAACAACAAAATTTCTTTAAAAAGAATGCGCATTTTTTTAATGGGAAAATAAAACTTCGCCTGTTTTAATACCAATGCAAGTTACGAATTATAAAGATATATATTTATGGGAATAATATAAAATTTCAGGGTTAAACTCTAGTGCGAAGCACAAGATACGTGATGAGAATGTGTTCATTAAAGCCGAAGGAGCTTTAACAAAAGAGAATTCACAATCACCAAATTACTGTTGTCGATACTTTCACCTTTAGTTTTAGAAAGTCTATGCAGAAAGATCAGGGCGTAGCGCGAGGTAAATACAATATCGAGTACGAAGCGCGAGGTAAATGCATTTTTTTTATAATCATTCATGTTATCTGAATAAGCAGAAATCTTTACACTAATCTATAAATGCTTATTATAAATCCCACATTACTTTTGTATTTTTGATATTTTATTAACTACTTTTGTGCATACAAATAAAAATAAATTGATTTGAACATGGAAAAATATGGTGTTTTATTTTAACATAAGATCGAGTTTTCATTTTGTAAAATAAATAACTTTTTTGCAAGCATCAATAATGCAGTAATTTTTTTCTCAAAGTGTTGTATCTCAAGACTATAAGCCTACATTTTTAGGTAAAAATATTTAAAATATCGTAAGTTACAGGTTTTTAGGTAAAAAAAACTCACTTTTCGTTGTTTTTTACAAACATTTTTTTAACTTACTTAAATTAAACTGATGACTATAAAACCAAATGGATTTCAAAAAACATATCTTAAACGGTATTACATCATTTTTTGTTCATTTTTTGTCTGTGCGGGACATGTTTGAACACGTGGGGTAAAACCACCCTTTTTTCCTTTATGTAATAAAAAAGAGTTGTGCTTTCCTTACGGGGAGATTCTGGACATAATTTTTCAAAAAACCGAATTTTTTTTTATTTTGCTAGTAAATACTTCTAGGAATAAAAATTTTAAAGTTATGCAAGCCATGGAATTCAGGATTGGACCGCAAGCAAAACTGTTCGGTGACAAGGTGAACAACTTGAACATTGTGAGAGCTAAACCAGCGATTCCCAAATTTTTTTTCAGTTTTCAGGGAGGGGCAGGGCCGACACCCTACCATTTTTTTCCCTCTACTAGAACCCAAAGGGGATACTTGACTGTCGGTCATGCGGTAGGTTTCATGTTTCACGCGAGAGAATTAGAGCCGGTTGAGAAAAATTAATATGTGTTAAAGTGTCAATAAATTAAATTTTAATTAGTTGAATCAATTTCCTAATCTGATTTTAAGCAAATGAAAAGAAAGTTGATGAAAATCGGTTAATATCTTCAATGCGAGTTGACAGTTCTTGTAATTTTGCATGCACTTAAAGATGTGCTTAATTACTTGAAATGTTAACGGATTTTCATCAACTTTTTTTTCATTTTCTTTAAATTACATCAGGCAAATGATTCAGATAATTAGAAATGAATTGGGCCACGTCTTTAGGATTTTAGTTATTGGAACAGCCTTAAATCGCATGACAATGAAAGGGTTCTCATAGCGGCGGGGGGAAGGGGGCTGCCGAGGAGCTGGGCCCTGGCTGGCTTCCCCCCTAGGGGGCTGCCCGGCCCGAGGTGACTTCTCCCGACCGCGGTCAGGCCGCCGACCGTCGGCACTAGTTTGGAAATCGCTGAGCTAAATTACAAGCTTCTGAAGCATCCAAAGAACACAGAACAGCCCTTAAAAACGCAGGGATACTTTAAAACGATTATTATGAAGAAGAGGAAGGGATCATGTATGGAGCTGGAATCGATGAATAAGATTTTTTTTTCAATATTTCACGAAAGAAAACTTTTACTCGATTTTCTCGAAACTAAATTTTTTGACACCTTTGATAAATTCATTGGGAAACTAATTAATCGATTAACTTGAAATTTTGATAGCTCATTCTTCAAATGTGTCTCTATCTTGTGAACTAGGATCATGGACAAATATTGTTATTTTACAAGGTTATGAACAATTTAACTTGTAAAAATGAGGTCGTAAAATTCAAAAATCCGCCATTTTTTCTTAACAAAATTTCTTATTGTAGTTCACACGATAGCCAAAAATACAACCTCTATACAACCTCTATACTTTACACAGTAACAAATTAGGAAGGAACACATTATTCTGGAACGACCTACATCTGAAGGCAAAATGCGGCACTAAGTCTGCTTAATAACCATCTCTGTCACTCTTACGGCATTAACCTTAATATCGCTCCGCTAAACGCTCCTAGGAAAATAGAGTCAATTGTCGAGAATGACAAGTTCCGCATATACTGGAACTTTATATTCTGGACAATTGTTTCTATTACACACTCGAGGCCTAACATAGTTCTCCTTCACTTCGAGAAGCGAATCATGTTTGTTATCGAATTTTCGGCGCCAGCTAACAAAAACATTGTAGTCAAGGAGAATGAAAAGAATGAGAGGTATAGAAATCTTATAAGAAAGTTGCGACGATTGTACCAAGCTTTCACTGGTTAATAGCCTGAAAAGAATCCCTGCTTGTCAACAATATGCTAAAACACTTGCCGGAAAAATGCAGAAGGCGGTCCTCCTTGGGTCGCTCCGTGTCATCAGGGTGCACGAGATTTTTGTCGGATCGTTGTAATGATTCCGTCACAGACGGAGTGAAAAGTGAAAGCTGTAAAGTGTATTGTGGTGGGTGAAGGTGAGTGGCTCGCGCCCTCATCGGCAGACAACATGTCTGAACAGAAGAAAACTATCCCGGAGCGAAAAACACAAAAAAGATCTCTCCCAGGACCCAGCATGAAAGCAACGCCCAGTAAGAAGCCAGCGTCAAGTGACACCAGATATAACGTGCAAACAACGAACAAATACAGCTCGCTATCGGAGTCTGAAGATGACGAAGAGAAAAGGGAAGGAGACGCAGATGAATCTACGAAGGAAAACGACTTACCAAGTGACAGAACCAAAAATAAGATCCCGCCAATCATCATAAGTGGAGAGGAGAACGTCAAAAACCTGAGAGCTAAGGTCTATGATCACATAAGAGCTTCCTCCAAAAGCTCACAACTTATATGCTCAAAATACGCGCTAACCATATATAGCTCCACAGAACAGGACTACAAAATAAACATGAACTTTCTTTAAAAAGTAAACATTCAATTTCACACCTACACTGATCCGCAGCAGAAATTGAACAAATTTGTCATTAAAGGACTGCACAGGATGAAAGAAGAAGATATCACCGAGGAACTGAAGCAACTAGGCTTCTTCCCTCTCAGAGTAGTGACCATGAAGATAAGGAAGGATCGTGCTCAGGACTATCCACCAGTTATGGTAGTGTGTAGCAAAGAAACTACGTTCAAGGATATACTCCAAATCAAAGCGGTGGCGTCAGTCAGGATAAAATTGGAAAAATATTCCAACACAAGAAAAGTCACACAGTGCTATCAGAGTCAGCAATTCGGACACGGCACCGCTAGTTGCCACAACATTCCAAAATGTGTCAAATGCGCCGAAAGTCACCAAACCAAGGACTGTAATAAAACTAAGGAGC
>NC_046661.1:45828599-45831469 GCF_010883055.1 Belonocnema kinseyi | reverse complement strand
TATTTTATACTTGAAATAACGTAACCTCAAAATATACGCATATAAAAAGGCGCGCGAAGTATTCAAATCATGAGAATCGCCAGCATCGAAATCTGGAAATATTAAAATCCGAATATTTTGATTTTATTTCAAAGCAGTTAGCAGATAGATATATAAATAGAACCGACGAAGTGTTCCGACCGGCAATCGTGCACCTTCAAGTTTTCAAATTCACAAGTAGGAAGTGGGTTGCGCGTGCAACCCAGTCATGTACATCGGTCTCCTACTATATTTCACACGGACAAGACCTGTGATAGTATTGGAGTGAACGTCGTTTCAAATCTGGGATTACTTTTCTTTTTTTTTCTTTTCAAAATCTTTTATTTATTCAAATTAAATGTGATACAATAGTTGTACATAAGTAATTCTTATTCTTAGTGCTGTACCTATTCCCATAAGGAATTTACCAGCTTAAATTTATCCTTTATTTTATTTGGTACATTTTCGGTGATTTGTCAAATCAGACGCTAGATATATTTTATTATCGGGAAAATAAGGTTGAGCAAAAACTCATAAATTTATACTCCTCTTACAACTATCTCAACAAAAAAGAAATAGACTTATAACGCTTAAAACTAAGTTATGTACATATATACACGGTGTTCATTGTATCAGAAGGTGGTATGGAAGTTTACATTTAAGTTTAAACGGTGCATTTTCTTTTGTGTAGATTCTGAAATCTTCAAGGGCTTCAATATCATTTATTTTATTTTCATAAAATCTTTTTGTATGAGCATAGATATCTTTACGAATTTCGATGACATTGGTTCTTTTCCTAATTCTTAAATTACTCTCTCTCGGGCTCGCATTTGAGATCATTCTTAGCAACTTATTTTCTAACACTGTTATTTTTTGAAGATTTGATTTACAGGAGCTACTCCAGATAGGAGCCGCATAAATTATTATCGGCTTAATGAATGCTTTATAAATAATGACTTTATTCTTTGTAGATAATTTACTTCCTCTATTTATCAGTCTGTAAAGGAGTCCTACCGTTTTCCTAGCTTTAATTATAATACTCTTAATTTGATGCGAGTGTGCCATTTTATTATCTAAGTATACGCCTAGGTATTTGAGAACATTTTTTGGTTCAATTGTTGCATTGTCTATTCTAATAGTAGGCAAATTCGTTGTACTCGTGTTTTTCTTAGTGAATATCACAAATTCAGTCTTTGTTGCATTAATTTTAATTTTCCATCTATGATAGTATCTCAACAACATGTCGAGATGCTTTTGAACTTTATTAACTGCAGTTTCTGTTTTCCAAGAGGATGAGAATACCGCTGTATCGTCTGCGAACAGTGCTATTTGACTTGAATCTAGCTTGGTAATATCATTTAAGTAATATATGAATAGGATTGGTCCCAGGATAGATCCTTGATGTACACCTGCAGATATTCTTTGTCTCTTCGAGATACAGTTTTTTATTACTACTCCAAAAGATGTATTTCTAAGATAGTTCTATATTATTTTTATTAAATAGAGCGGTATTTTCATCACACTTAGTTTATATATTAGCCCCTCGTGCCAGACAGTGTCAAATGCTTTTTCGATATCTAATGAGACAAGAGCTACTGATTTATTTATGTTGATTTCAGTAATTATATTATTTACAAGTCGAAGCAATTGATGAACCGTGCTATGTCCTTGCCGAAAACCCATTTGTTCGATTATCAACAATTTATTTTGAGATTCAAAGGTCTTAAGGCGTGTTAATATGATTTTTTCGAATATTTTCCCCAAGGTGGGTAACAAGCTAATTGGTCTGTAACTAGATGGAAAGAGTTTGTCTTTTCCCGGTTTAGGAATAGGAATTAAATTTGCAATTTTGCATGATTTAGGAAAGCAAGATAGTTTTAGAGCAGAGTTGAATATGTAAGTCAATTGTACTAGGGCTTTCCGAGGCAAGTTTTTCAGAATAAGATTCTGTATACCGTCTGGCCCGGGGGCCTTTTTTGAGGGTGTATTCTTAATCGCTTTCATAACTTCTCTAGGCGAGGTAAGTATGATGTCGGTAGGATTTGTATGTTCGATAAGGGTAAAGCGTGAGACTGTCTGGAGCAATTATTACCAGGGACTTGTCATTAGAATATTTGAATATTGTGTTTCCATTCTTATTATTAATTTTACAATGCCAAGATTCATGTTTTGCATTGAAGTCTCCAAATGCAATCACTGATTTGGAAGTTCGAAATATATTATCTAGATCATTTTTAATAATATTCTGAGGTGGTGCATAAACAGAGGCTATTACTAAGTTGTTTTTTAATATAACACATATTGACTCTACTTTTTCTGTTTTAATTTCAATTTCTGAAGCTTCAATCGAATTTCTTACGAGTATAGCTACCCCGCCCCCTCTGTTTCCACTATCCCTGTCTTTTCTATAGCATGTATAGCCTTGTGCATGGAATGGGATTTTTGAAATCAGCTTGGTTTCATTGAATAACATTATATCTACTTTTTGATTAACGAGAAATTCCCTCACCTCACGATATTTTTTACATATGCCATTTGCATTCCAATGTACTATTACAAGTTTTTTCGCAGTGGTTGTATTAACTGATTTATTTTTTGGAATCTTCAATGAAAAATTCATATATAATGCCTGCTTCTTCTTTCTTACTTTTAGCGTTCATAAATCTATTTGTGAGGTCCCTAACTTGCTGTATCATTTTTTAAAGATCTATCATTTCGTGTAAAGACTTACATAACTCGTTGAATTCGACGAACATTCTGGCTTCTTCTCCAAGGATGCTGCTTAGCGGATCTACTTGTGATGATTTTTCTGCCGGCTTCCAAGAATTAAGGGGATTCTTTGCTGCTACTGG
>NC_046661.1:45827211-45828499 GCF_010883055.1 Belonocnema kinseyi | reverse complement strand
TTAATGATAATATTATAATTATGTTACATTATAATAGTCTTATTTATATCTTGATCCGCATTTGAAAGAAATTAAAGAAATTGGTGATTTCGGAATTCATCTCGTTTGGATAAAAACTCCATTCTTTGGTTGAAAAATAAGTTATTCTGTTGAAATAAAACTATTTTGTGAAAAAAGTCCTCTTTTCTGTCAAAAGTTCAACTACTTTGCCAAAATGTATTTTTTTCTTTGAAGGTTCATCTCTTTCGCTGAAAATACATTTTTGAAACTGAAAATTTAACAAATTTAACAATTTGGTTGAAAGTTCAACTCTTTGATTGACAACTCATATTTTTCGCTTAAAAAATTCAACTTTTTGTAGATAATTGGTCTTTTTGACTTTAAAATTAAATAATTTCGTTGAAAATTCATGTATTTTGTTTAAAATTTGTCTGTTTTGTAGTTCATAAATTTTCTTGGTCGAAAATTCATCTTATTGGTTAACAATACAACAACTTTGTTCAGAATTCATTTTTCCTGTTAAAAATGATTTATCTTTATCTCAAAATGTAACTATGATATGAATGATTACAAATTAATCGCATATATTGGAAAAGTTGAAAAATCTTCTTTTTTATAAAAAACATTAATCTTCTTGGTCGAAAATTCACATTTTTTCTTGAAAATTTAATAATTTTGTTGAAAATTCGTTTTTTTCTTGTTCAATTAAATTTTTTTCACAGTTATTTTTTGGAATTTGAACTATTCTATTTTTGGTTGAAATTTAATCCTGTACATTGTATTAGTTAAAACACGAATTATTTGATAGAAAATTAATTTATTTGTTTTCGATTATGATTTTTTTAATTGAAAGAATTTTTAAATGTATGTATGTATGTATTTAATCTCTCCCTTTTACGGGTTTGAGGGCCACCGCTCCCTGTACATATATTTACAATTCCATCCTTAATCTAACTTAACTACTACTTATATTCTACTCTTTCGCATTACGTAGGATAATCAATAGTAACAGTAGTGATATTAATTCCTAAAATGAGCGAGCTTCAAGGATTTCCGTTTCCTCTTACCATAAAAAAATGCATTTTCCACGATATTGAAAACAATTTTCGTTTTTTACTGTCCCTTTCCAGGATCACCCGTTTGGCTCTGCCCTACTCCTTTGCTTTCCCTTACTTCTTCCAATTTATTAATCCACATCACTCCCTGTCCACTACCATCCAAGATCCATCTTACACACTCATCCACACTCAACTGTCCCTCTTCCTCTCCTGTACATCTCTCTAATACA
>NC_046661.1:45822681-45827111 GCF_010883055.1 Belonocnema kinseyi | reverse complement strand
TTTCTGTTTTTCCCCCATATGCTCATTCCTAATTTCTAGACTGGATACCCGCTCTTCCAACTGCTTTATTTCTCTAGATCTCTGTTCGTCAACCTCTCTCTGACTATTCTCAATGCTCTCTAGCTTACCCCAAACCTTGACCTACTCCTCCTTCCAACGTTTATCCCATTCTTCCCATTTTTCTCTGACCTTTTTCACTTCGCCCCTTACATCGGTTCCCTGCCTATTGATATCCCTATTCATTTCATCCAATCTCTTTCTTGTTTCCTCTCTAAAGCCTTTAATGAGAGCTTCCAATTTTTCAAACATTCCCCCATCCCCCCTCTCTCTCTCTCTCTGGTGTTTTCCTTTTAATTCTCACTCTCTTGTTCTCCTGGTCCCTTTCTACCTCATCTTCCCCAGCCACTCTTTTCCTTTTTTCCTCCCCTTCACTGCTAGTCGCGCTTGCCTTTTTTTGCCATTCGTCCAGACTTCTGTTCGAACCCGCGTTGCCTAGCTTGTAAAGGCGCTGTAAATTTGAGGGCCTTCTCCGTTGCTTGCTCGTACCTGAATCCGCTACCCTCCCTACCCGGGTCGACTTATCGGCACTTTCATCACCGCTGCTGTCACTGCGATCAACGTCACCCATCCCCCCACTTTCAATGCTTTCAGCAACGTCAGCTGTTGCAGCCACTACGGTTTTCTGCTCTGTGCGATCGTCCAGTAACTGTTGCCCTCTGGCGCCAGTTTGTGGACTTCGCGTCGTCGGCATCCTACCTTACCCAAAGCTCTTTGACGTTTCCCGCCTTTATTTCCTACCTCTTGCCCCTCTGACCAAGCAACTATTTTTTCACTCCTAACCTCAAAAACTTCACACGCTCCAAATTTTCACCTCAAACCACTCACTTTTACCCTTCACAGCTTTGCCTTCACTCACCCTTCTTCCTTTACACTCGATCTCCGCACTTTTTGCCTTTTCTGCATACACTCACCCTTATTTCCTCCACCAAAGCCAAAAATACACCACTTGACAAAAAGAGTTCTTTCGCGATCGGTACCGGAAACGGAAGCCGAAAGAATTTTTAAATAAAATTTTTTTAATTGAATTTAAGGTATTAAAAATGGAAAAATAATTGATTTTACAAGATGATTCTGAATCCGTTGAAAATTAAAGAATTAACAATATTAGTTTTTAAAATTATTTTCAATGATTATTTCAAATATTATTTGAGTCTAAAAAAAATTATTTTTAACCAATTCGATTTGAAATTTTTTAATTAAAAAAAAATTTCGTTAATTATTAGCAATATTTGACCATTCATTTAAAACAATCCATTATAAACAACTGTTACAAACTGTGTGTGTGATATTGTTTAAACTAAAAACAAAAAGGTAAATCTTTGTATTGTAAATCTATCCTGGTTACCTATCTATAAATATTTATATCAATAATTTA
Organism: Belonocnema kinseyi; assembly: GCF_010883055.1. Lineage (NCBI taxonomy): Eukaryota > Metazoa > Arthropoda > Insecta > Hymenoptera > Cynipidae > Belonocnema > Belonocnema kinseyi. Next base: position 45,825,676 of record NC_046661.1, on the reverse strand, counting down.
AAAGAAAAACACTTTAAATTACACCTAACAGGTGTAATTAAGATTTCTTAAATTCTAATTTCATAATAATAATAGTTACATGATATAAATTTTTAAAACTTAACCAATTCCCAAAAAATTATATATTTCTATAAAGATTTTTCATTATATTTTACAAACTAAATAATTACTACATCTGTTTAAGAAAACGACCAGGCGAGTTGTCAAGAAATTATCCACATATTTTTTTAGTGTTTTTCTTTTAAATTATTGATATAAATATTTATACATAGGTAACACGGATAGATTTATAATACAAATAATAACCTTTTTGTTTTTAGTTTAAACAATATCACACACTATCTCGTTTGGATAAAAACTTAATTATTTGCTTGAAAACTTAATTATTTTGTCGAAAATGTAACTATTTTGTAAAACAAAGTCCTCTTTTCTATCAAAAGTTCAATTACTTTGTTAAAATTTATTATTTTTTTATTTAATAACTATTCTGATTAAACTATGTTTTATGTGCTATAAAAATACATGTTTGAAACTGACAATTAATCTGTACCATTTTTGGTTAAAAAAATCATGTATTTTGTTAAAAATTCATCTTTTTTGTAGAAATTAAATTTTTTTATGGAAAATTTATACTTTTGGGTTAAAAATTAAAATTTTCGGTTAAAATATCAACTTTAAATATCTTTTGGCTGCAAAGTCATTTTGTTGTAAATGCAACTATTATTGTTAAAAATTGCAATCATAATTTTTTGGTGGAAAATTCGATTATTTGCTTAAAGTTGAACTACTTAGTAACAAAATTAATTTTTTCTTATTAAGGATTCATAACTATAGTTGAAGATTTAACTATTTGCCTTCAAATTAACTTTTTTGTTAAAAATTTTACTGTTTTGTAAAAAATGCATATTTTGGGCGTTAAAAGTCAACAATTTGATAGAAAGTTAAATTATTTGGTCGAAAACTAAAATTTTGGTTGGAAAATCATATTTTTGGGTTAAAAATTCAGCTTTTTGTAGATAATACTCTTTTTGACTTTGAAATTAAATAATTTCGTTGACAGTTCATGTATTTTGTTGGAAATTGACCTTTTTTGGTAGAAATTTAATGTTTCTTGTTGAAAATGTATCATTTTTGGTCAAAAATGCAATTGTTTGGTTGAAATATCAACTGTACATCTTCTTGGGTTTAAAAATTGATTATTTCACTAAGAGTTGAACTGCTTTGCAAAAAAATACGCAGTTTAACAACTTTGTTGAAAATTCATTTTTTCTGTTAAAAATTATTTTTCTTTATCTGAAAATGTAACTATTCTAGGATTGATTAAAAATTAATCGCTTTTATGTGGAAATTGAACTATTCCATTTTTGGTTGAAACTTTATCCTGTACATTGTATTAGTTAAAACACCAATTATTTGATAGAAAATTAATTTATTTTGTTAAAAAGTAAACTTTTTGGTTGAAAATTGATATATTTTGTTAATTATATTTTTTCCTAACATAAAAAAAACTGCAAAATAAAAAAAATGCCTTAAAATCGTCCTGATTCTTTTTTTTTTAATTTTTAAAATCTTTTCAAATACTCACTTAAAATTAATTTTTCAAAATAAAAAATTATTTTCAATTTTCTTAGCAATCACAACCATTTTTGTTATTCTTTTTAAATATTTTACAATTCTCAAAAAGCTTTTTTTTAAATCTGCAAAAATCTACATCGTCTTTCAAATTATTTCAAATAAACTCAAGTTTTAAATTAATTTTGATCCTTTTTCTAAATTAAAATTGTAGTGTTCAAAGTTAAAATTTACCTCATTACAATTTTAACAATTCAAGGCTTTCTATTTTGAACCATTCTGTTCAAATTTTTATAGTTTGTAATAGTTGTTTATAATGGATTGTTTTAAATAAACGGTAAAATATTGCTAATAATTAACGAAAATTTTTTTTTATTTAAAAAATTTCAAATTGAATGGGTTAAAAATAAAATTTTTCTAGACTGAAATAATATTTGAAGTCATCATTGAAAATAATTTTAAAAACTAATATCTATTAATTCTTTAATTTTCAACGGATTCAGAATCATCTTGTAAAATCAATTATTTTTCAATTTTAATACCTTAAATTCAATTTTAAAAATTTTATTTAAAAATGCTATCAATTAAAAAAAAAATCATAATCGAAAACAAATAAATTAATTTTCTATCAAATAATTCGTGTTTTAACTAATACAATGTGCAGGATAAAATTTCAACCAAAAATAAAATGGTTCAAAATCCAAAAAATAACTGTGAAAAAAATTTAATTGAACAAGAAAAAACGAATTTTCAACAAAATTGTTAAATTTTCATTAGAAAATGTGAATTTTCGACCAAGAAGATTAATGTTTTTTATTTAAAAATAAAGATTTTTCAACTTAACCAATATATACGATTAATTTTTAATCAGTCATATAATAGTTACATTTTGAGATAAAGATAAATCATTTTTAACAGGAAAAATGAATTCTGAACAAAGTTGTTGTATTGTCAACCAATAAGAAGAATTTTCGACCAAGAAAATTAATGAACTACAAAACAGACAAATTTTAAACAAAATACATGAATTTTCAACGAAATTATTTAATCTTAAAGTCAAAAAGACCAATTATCTACAAAAAGTTGAATTTTTTAAGCGAAAAATATGAGTTTTCAATCAAAGAGTTGAAATTTCAACCAAATAGTTAAATTTGTTACATTTTCAGTTTCAAAAGTGTATTTTCAGTGAAAGAGATGAACCTTCAAAGAAAAAAAAATCATTTTTACAAAGTAGTTGAACTTTTGACAGAAAAGAGGACTTTTTTTTACAAAATAGTTACACTTTCAACAAAATAATTTATTTTTCAACCAAAGAATGGAGTTTTTTTCCAAACGAGATGAATTCCAAAATCGCCAATTTCTTTAATTTCTTTCAAATGCGGATCAAGATATAAATAAGACTATTATAACGTAACATAATTAT
>NC_046661.1:45815212-45822581 GCF_010883055.1 Belonocnema kinseyi | reverse complement strand
AGTATACGCATATAAAGAGGCGCGCGAAGTATTATTCGCCGAAGTGATCCGACCGGCAATCGTGCACGTTCGAGTTTTCAAATTCAGAAGACGAGAAATGGGTTGCGCGCGCAACCCAGTCATGTACATCGTCTCCTACTATATTTCACACGGGCAAGACCTGTGATAGTATTGGCGTGAACGTCGTTTCAAATCAGGGATCACTGGCGTATTCCATCTTGTTCAGTGTAGAATAGAATTCATTCTGGTCTCGTACCTCTGTGGAGAATACGATATTGTGAATTTTTTAAGAAAGGCGATGGTGTTTGGCTCGCGTCTTTCTCTAGTGCCATTGATATTTCGGATGAAGGTTTATGGCCCGCTTTCAATTGTCAATGGAAACGGTGCAGTAATACAAGATTTCGCATAAGAAACGCAAACATGAGGATCAACCAAGCATTCTCACGGCAAATAGATTTCAACTTCTGTCGATGGATGACGACAACGTGGATGTTGACAGCGAAGCATCAAGTGAAGCCGAGGACACTGAAGAAGCCTCTGCTCATGAACCTAAAAGCAAACAAGGGCAAGTGCCACCGATAGTGATCACCTGTCCCTTGAAGGATTATAATAAATATGTGCAGCTCATCAACGATGCGACCATGACAAAGAATACAAAATTCAACTATGCATCAGTGGGACTGACAGTTCGCCCCGCTACATCTGAGGACTACAATGGTATCAAGGATTGCCTGTAGAAAACACATTAGTTTACTTATCTACCAAAAAATCTTAAGCCAAAGTATCTGGTAATAAAAGGACCACTGATCTACCAGTTGCTGAAATAACCCAGGACCTAAAGGAACAGGGAGTCAACTGCGAGAAAATTATCTTTTTAAAGCAAAAAGGGGAGTTGCGTTATCGCTTCCCTGTGTATATGCTACATCTCAAACCGGACCAGAACCTCGCTCCAGTCAAGGCTATCTATCAGAGACAGATATCACGTGAGAATATATTGGGAGCGGTACAAACATCGAAGACGTGCTACGCAGTGCCATCGGTGTCAGATGTTTGGACATGGGACACAACAGTGTAAAAATTTACCAAAATGCGTAAAATGCATTAGAGTTCATCTCACTGCCAAGTGTGACAAGAAACCGGAGGATCCACCGGTGTGTGTCAGCTGCAAAGGGGCAGCACTCAGCAAATTATTCAAAATGCCCAAAATATCTGGAGCATCTGCAAAGAGTGACCAACAAGAGGAAAAGCGCCATGAACGCTAAACGTGCACCAATAAGGGATCCAGTACCTGATATTACAAACACTAACTTTCCTCCAATGAAGCGAACCGAGTCTTCCGTGCAGCAGCAATCGTCGAGGGAGAGGAAAACTTGGCATATGCCAAAGACTGCACCGCAGAATGTAAACCAGGAATCATCAATGGGAGCACTCCAGGAATTAATGGCTGAGATGAGGAAACTCAATGAATTATGTGATATAGGTAAGATGTTGAGACTAGTTAAGGATTTAAATGTTAAATTAGTAAACTGCACAGATAGTATTTCTAGGTTAGAAGTCTTTAGTCAAGTAATTTTAAATAGCAGTTACTAGGTCTAGTATTAATGGTATTAATCTTTTCCATTGGAATGCCATTGGTGTCTTCCAACATCGTAATGAACTTTTTGAATTTATTAATGAAAATAATATTCATATTATGCTTGTCAATGAGACTAATCTTAACTCTACGTTAAAATTTTAATTTTCGGATTTCAATGTTGTTAGGAAAGACAGAAGCAATAATAAAAAGAGAGGCGGTGTTCTAATTTTATTAAAAAACACGTTTAATACTGAGGAGTACCTTTGAATAATAAGACAATTGAGGCTGTAGGAATAAGACTGCAAGATGTTACTGTTAATTAGTCGATGTACAATCCTACAAAAAATAAACTCGATACTAGCGAACTTGACAATATGTTTAATTTTATACGAATTTTAATTTAATTTAATTAATTTTATACGAATATGCACTTAAAAATGTGCTTAAGGTCTTAGCACCGGACAGGTATACACTGTACCCTCACAATGATGGTGCTGCAAGGATTTAAATATAGACCCTATTAAAAATATTGTATGTGATATTAGAGTAGAGGTTATTAATGTGCTATCTTCGGATCACCTGCCTGTAAATATTGCGATCCAGGGCCTTTCGAATATTGAAATTGAAACGGAAAAATTTCGAAATTACAAAGCCGCCGATTGGGGTACATTTCGAAATGACATTAACATCAATTTGAAAATGAATTCAAAATTAAAAACACGCGAAGATGTAGATATCTGTGTCGACGGTTTTCTCAGTATCATTAGTGTTGCATTAAATTGAGCAGTACCACTTTGTACGGCCAAGTCTAACTTCTTGAAATTGTCCAAGGAAAAATTAGGGAATTTAATAATAAAAACTGGGATGACAAGTTAGTAAGCTTACAGGTTAAAGATAATACTCTATGGCAAATGGCAAGAGCTTTTACCAAAAAGAAAGACAAAAATATAGTGTCGACCCTCCATGGAAGGCATTCGTATATTTTCAACACATGTATTCTTATTTCCTATTTTCCTGAAAGATGGAAGATTGCTAACATACTTCCAATTTACAAAACTGGCAAAGAGAAATTATTTACTCAAAATTATAGGCCTATTAGCCTTCTCCCGACTTTGAGAGAAATCTTTGAAAAAATAATTTATAACAGAATTAATACTTTCGAATTAAAAAATAAAATCATTATCCCTCAGCAATTTGGGTCTAGATCGCGTCGAAGCACACAAGATCAATTTTTCAGAGTCACTAATTATATCTCGAAGAAATTTAATCACAATATGTCTACTGCTATGGTGCTATTAGACCTCGAAAAGGCATTTAAGACTGTTTGGCATAAAGGTGTAATTTACAAACTTGATAAAGTAAACTTTCCAAAATGTCTGATTAAAATCATCATAAATATTTAACTAACAGAAAATTTGTAGTAGCTGTAAATGGAAGTATGTCCAAAGAATTTTATATTGTGACAGAAGTGTCTCAGTCAGGGTTCTACACTGGGACCTATTCTCTTTATCTATTATATCAATGACATTCCGAGAAATCTAAACATCGAGTTGGCTTTTTTCGTGGATGACCCAGCGATTTATACAGCATTTTGGGGTAAAATATTAGTAATCTCCAAATTGCAAAAACATCTCGATGAAATTAAAAACTTTTGTAACTTTGGAAATTAAAATTTGACGCTCAAAAAACTGATTTTACTATATATTCCAAAAAGATTAGAAAAGGAAAAATTTCGGACCTCATGGTCAAGGATGGAATAATAATACAAAAAAATGTTGTCAAGTATCTTGGAGCCTACATGGACTCTAAGTTGAACTTCACAGAGCACATAAAAAATACCAGAGGAAAAGCCTTCCAGATGATTGGTACTCTGTATTCCTTAATATCCAGAAAAAGTACAGTCAGTATTAAAAATAAATTCATTATTTATAATGTAATAATAAAAACTTTAATGTTATATGCTGCTCCCATCTGGAGTAATACTTGTCCAAATAATATCCTGAAACTACAAAGAGTTCAAAATAAATGTCTACAAATGATAGAAAGGGCTAACCCTAAAGATAGAAATTCTGCCATACATAAGAAACTTATGTATGGCAGACTAGATAATTATGTATATAATAAGCACAATAAATTTCAAGTTGATCGGTACAGTAGTTTTCGAGTTATTCTGCTCACCGTTACCGAAAACATGGTTTCGAGAAAAAGACACACCTCTGCTTTTGCAGAGGCTTGCACTGTATCTTTATTTCTTCGTGTTTTTCTCGAAATCGTCACCAGGCATTCATAAGACCTTAAGGGTCCATAAAACACAGAAATAAAAAAGTCGATTTTTTTACCATTCTAGGTGTATATTCCCCCTTAAAATATAAGAAATGAATAGGATATAGTATCTACAAAGAGACAGGAGCCTTAAACTATAATAAATATTCTGATGTACATCGACATAATAGTAATATGTACACATTTATTGTTTATGAACAATAAAGACTTTATTAAATCGAAAAAAAAAATTGTTTAGTGTAGACATCTCATACATTAGTGAGAACTCTGTCTACTACAAAAACCTGACGAGGTGAGCGAAGGTGTTTGGCTCGTGCCGAAGCTGCCAGATCGTGGATGAAATTTACCCCCACCATATCTACCGTTTGGGAGCCACAAAACAAAAAGTGCATGATTAACACTGTAAGTTCGTGCGTAAGCTGAGAATGCACGACTCGAACTTCGGTTTTCTCCTGTTTTCTCCTGCACAATGATTGCCGATCTGACAGGTTCGGAAACTTCGGTGGTCTTCTGAATATATCTCGATCCCTATTTGAAAGAAATTGAAGAAATTGGCGATTTTAATGATTTTAATGTTTCGCATGATTCTTAATTTCATGCATGCCTCGATTTTAAGGTTATGTTTTTCAGGTGTATATTTCAATGAAAAATAGAAGAGTTAAATTCGTAGTTAAAGAAAATTAATTTTTAACCAAAGACAACAGGAATTTTCTACAAAATAGTTAAATTGACAGAAAACAAATTTTTTCAACTGAATTGACGAATCATCAACCAAAAAAAAACTAAATTTTTTACAAAGAAAATTACCAGAAAATATAAAAAAAATCGTTAACATTCTTTGAAATCGCTTTAAATTATTAAAATTAATTTAAAATTCCTTGGAATGTTTTAAAATATCCTAAAAAATCTGAAATCCTTTAAAATTTCTTGAAATTTTTCAAAGCTCTTGAAAATTCCTTACAATTTTAAAAATACCCTAAAATATTTCAAATCCTTTAAAATCGCATACTAAATTATTGAAATCAATTGAAAATGCCTTGGAATGTATTAAAATATCCTAAGATATATCAAATCCTTTAGAATCTCATATTAAATTACTGTAGAAAATTGAAAATTCCTTGGAACCTTTTAAAATACTTTCAAATAATTCGAAACCTTCAAAATCTTTTAAAATACTTTGCCATCTTTGAGAGATTTCTAAATTACTTTGGAATGTTTTTAAATAGCAATGCGGAAGTTGTAAAAATTCTTTGAAATTACTCTAAATTATAAAAATAAGTTGAAAATTCTTTTACATCTTTTAAAACATCCTCAAATATTTGAAATCCTTTAAAATCTTTTGAAATAACTCGAAATTTTTTAAAGCTTTGAAAATTCCTGGAAATTTAAAAAATACCCTGAAATATTTCAAGTCCTTTTAAATCTCATACTAAATTCTGAAATTCTGAAAAATCTTTTGAAATCTCTTGAAATTTTTAAAAGCTTTTGAAAATATCTTGAAATTTTAAAAATACCCTGAAATATTTCAAATCCTTTAAAATCTCATATTAAATTTCTATAATCAATTGCAAATTCCTTGGAATCTTTGAAAATTCTCTTAAATTTTTTTATGATTATTAGTTTTTTATAAATAAACTTCCAAGTTTAAAATTCAAAATTTAAAGACTTGCATCCCATCGAATTGAAAATTATTTTGATTGAATAGTTGAAAATTTTTGTAAATTCAAATTTGAACGCTTTAATCAGCTTTGAATTTTTATTGAGTCCATTTTCAAAACTGTAATCTACAAACATTTCACTATTTAACATTTTGAAATTTTTCTGTTTTCTAAATTTCAATATGAAGGTTTAAAAAATGTCAAGGATTTTAAAAGATTTCAAAAGGTTTTAAATATTTCATGATGTTTTAAAAGATGTCAAGGAATTTTAAACTTATTTTTATAATGTTAAGGAATTTCAAAGAGTTTAAAACAATGTTAGAAGGGTTATTTAAAAAAATTTCAAAGTACTTTCGAAATCTTAAAAAAAAAAGTTCTAGGTATTTCAAAAGATTTTGAAGGATTTAGAAAATTTGAGAGAATTTCAAAAGGTACCAAGGAATTTTCAATTGATTACAGTAATTTAATATGAGATTTTAAAAGATTTGAAATATTTTAGAGTATTTTAAAAATTTCAAGACATTTTCAAAAGCTTCAAAAAATTTCAAGAGATTTCAAAAGATTTTAAAGGATTTTAAATATCGTCATGGGACCGGTACCTCTAGAGAAAAAGGTTTTCCCTAAGTACTTAAAGCTGTTGCTCTTGGTGGTTCGGAATCCATCTTAGACTGTAGGTCCCCCTCCCACCACAGAGTAAGTATGTAGGAGGTGTGTGAAGGAATAGGGAAGAACGTGCAAGAAAAATGTAAACCCTTAGGGGAAACATTAGAAGCTTCCATTTCAAGTATAAATTCCAATTGCAATATTTCATGTCCATATCATTTCATTCATTCTGAAGTTATTCGCTAAACTAAAAGTATAAACCACATTGCACTTCTTTTACTCACTCATTTTACTTGACAGCTTGAAAAAGTTTTGCCGTTACCAAAAGAAAAGAAACTCGCATAAGCGGATGAAGATACTTTATTTTGAAAATCTGTCGCTGTTGCGCTTTTGTGAAGCTGAGCTCACCAGAAGACAGTTTTTGGCTGAAAAGACTAACAAGCGTCACTGTTGGCTGTAATAGTATACTAAAAGACCGTGATAAGTCTTTTCGAAAAACTGTTTCCTTTATACCTCCCGTCGGGCTTGGAAGAAAGTATGCTTCCCAGAAACAGAATATAGTATGAATATTAATATAACAATTTTGCCTCTTCGCAGTGGGCACCGGGACGTCCTAAAGACGTCCTTAGAATGTACCTCTATTTCATATGATTTGACGTCTTTAAGACATCCTTTGGATCTTTTCATATCTTTAAAAGGTTCTCAGGACGTCCTTAAGACGTCCGCCGAAAGACGCATATAGGACAAGTTTAGGACTTTTGTGCCTACTGAGTTCATATTCATATGGCTGAAGGTACATTAAGCTAGCACCTCCACAATTGAATTTTTGAATTATTCATAGCTCAGAATATTGGGCTTTTTTTGGGCTTTTTTGGTCTGCAATAAAAATTTTTGGGCTCCTTTACTTTTTTCAAAAAATCAATTTTCTTGTGGAGGTGCCAGCTTACATTAACCCAGCACCTCCACTTCTTTAAATCACTAAATAATAAAAATTCAATTGCACCAGAATTTTGGGCTTTTTTTGGGCTCTTAAAATCCGTAAAAAAAATTTTCCCCAAACCAACCCTTAACTTCAATTGAAGGCCCGGATAGAATAACAACTTGAGCACGCGAGCCGGGCGGACTCATAGACATATAAAGTCTAGACCAACAGTCTCTTTGATCCGCCGACGCTCCTGTTTAGAGAGAGAGAGAGAGAACGAATCGAGCGAGGAGTGCCGTCTCTTTCTAACACGGGTCACGTGGTACA
>NC_046661.1:45793683-45815112 GCF_010883055.1 Belonocnema kinseyi | reverse complement strand
AGAGACGGCACTCCTCGCTCGACTCGTTCTCTCTCTCTCTCTCTAAACAGGAGCGTCGGCGGATCAAAGAGACTGTTGGTCTAGACTTTATATGTCTATGGGCGGACTAGCCCCTGAAAGTATGCAATGTCCTCTAAGCTCGGAGTCTGACTCGTACGATTTTTCCTGCAGAAATAAATTCCTCATTTTTTTCAAACGTTTTGTTATTATCAATACAAATCAATTTTTAAGTTTAAATAAAATCAGTCAAGACGTGGAACACTGATTTTAATCAGTTTATCGTATATATGAGGGTATTTAATGCATTGTTATGATGTTACACTAACCTCATTCCGAGCTTTTTTGGCAATATTAGTCCCCCACGCTTTTGCATGTCGAGAGCGTCTACGTCTTTTTTCTATATTTTATTTAGACATTTCCACTTTCAGCAACAATGCATTGAAACACTAATTTTTTAAAGCAATCACCGCTTTTACTCACTTTCAAATTTACTATAATCGTTTCTATGCTCGTATTCGTATGTTCGTACTAATAAAACGTAAACAAAACATAAAACTACGATAACCGAAGCAAAGGCGGTACTATAACTCTCCATATTTTTGAAAATACAGTATGGAAATTCTTGTACCTTGCAGACGTATACTTTGAATCATTATGAACAACTTTCTTACTGGAAGTATGTTGCAAGAATTAAATTTTTTAATGTTTTTTTAATTCGAAAGGTTTGCTCCGAGCTCAGCGGCGATTGCATACTTTCAGGTGTCAACCCGCCCGGCTCGCGCGCTCAAGTCGTTATTCTATTCGGGCCTTCAATTAAAACAATACATGATATTCAAATGTTTCGGTGATATTTTTTTAAATCCCTGTAATTAATATGTATTAAAAGAACTTATACGGTGACTATGTTTTCTATTATTATTTCGTGAGCAATTTGAAATTGAAAATCAAATTCAATATTTCAAAGTAAAAGCATCTGAAATTGTAGAATTGTAAAGTTGTATTCAATTACAAAAATTGTGATATAACATAAACATTTATTACAAAAATTTCTGGAAACTCGACATAAGGACACCATCATTCTCCGCAGTCAAAATGAAAAAAACAGTCTCAATTGTAATCCTTGAAAATGGAATTATTCTGAATGAAGGTTCGAAATAAAAAGGACAGCTAAATAGGAAATATTTAAAAAGTCAGAAATGAACCATGTTTAAAATGTCAATTGGACTTTTAGAAATTCTACAATTTCAATGTTAATGGAAAAGTTCAAATTTATAAATGAGGAAACTTTTATAATTTAATGCTTACCGTAAAACTTGAGAAATCTGAAATTGAAACCATTAAAAAATTATTTCATTTTGACATATCATTCTTTTTAATTGAGCTTTAAGGGTCAAACTTGTTTGAAAATTTGTCGAACACAAAATTTTCCATTTAAAAGTACATACTTCAAATTTTGAACGTTTCTGTTTTTTATTCGTTAATATTAGACAATCGTCTCTAGCCAATGTTTACAGTGAATCATAATTTGTTTTACTTTCATAAAAATGAATAATGTAATTAATTTTTAATTAAAAAATGAATTTTCTTGATTATAAAAGTCTTTTTCGTTGAATATATTATTTTTTTTATTTGAAAATTCAACTATTTGGTTGAATGTTGAACTTTTGTTATTAAAATATTTGCATACGCATACCCTGAACTTAGAAGAATACTACAGAAAATTGGAAACTTAAAATTAACGTAGGTAAGAGTAATCTAATTATATTTACCAGAAAACCATCAGAGATATGCATGTACCGCTACGTATGTATGATCAGGATATAGAATTTTAAAAAATCGTCAAATACTCAGGCCACCATATGTACACACATGGTGGCCGTTTGCTACTTTCCAGGCGCACAAAATGCATTAAATTTTCAGTTAATTGCAATAAAACAAGGACCATGCCATTTTTCGAAAAAGCTCTCTGGTCAGTCCTGTACGTAATCTTTTTTATTCTATGTTTGAAATATAAAATCATACAATTCAGAATTGTAGAAGAAAAGCTTGTCAGAGTAATAAATGGGCTAATTTTCAAGCCTGAGGAAGCACCTTAACACTATTACCTTATCCCTTCCTTGTACGAAGGTTGTAACATGGGGAAAGATAGCTTTGCTGAAAAGATTTCTTCACGCTGTCACGAGGTCGTCCGGGCTTTCTGCCCGTCCTACTGTCCGTTCTCTGGATCTGCAGAAGTACCTCTTCGCAGGTACTGAGTGGATTCTGAGCAACTTTTGGCTCACTAATCTCTTCTCCTGGAGAAACATCATTATGGTGAATATGACAGCGGGTGTCCTCATTGTGGATGCATCAAGTATGGAGTATACGACAACTGATGATTTTGCAATATCACCAAAGGAGGTGAGTCATGCGTAAAATGTCTATTCTCTGAAATAGCTGCGCACCTATTCTCCTAGGTAGAAAGTGAATTTAGTGTTTCCTCTTGAACTTTTTTATTCTTCTCGGAACAATCTGGACATAGCCGTCTTTGACAGAGAGGATGAAAAGGACGCATCAATGTGCCGTCCATTTTTGTGGATCTTCCTTCGAGCTGAATAACGTAGACTTCGCCTCCAAGTTGCGCAATAAGTGGAAAGGGTCTGTGCCATTTTAAGGCAAAGCCTGCGTTGATACGCTGCGCTTTATCGGAAAGCACGTGAGTTTTGACGATCACCATATCACCTACGTTAAAACGAGGCGACTGCCTCGCCTGTGGGTTGTACTTTTTCCTTATATAGGAGGCCTGGTGTTCCCACACTTCTTGTTGGAGATCCTCAGATCCTGGCTTAAAACTCAAAACTTGAGGAGTGGGAAAAGACCATTCGCCGGGTCTTTTGAGAGATGAGCCAAATAGGACGAATGCTTTTTTTAACTCATAATTTCCGACGCTCGGTCGGATTTGCTTGGGGATGATAGATCGGTGTAGTCCAAGGTATGGCACTCCGCCGTGTGCAAGCACTTGACCACAGCTTTCCGGTAAATTGAGTCTTGCTGTCAGAGAGAATCGAGCGAGGAAATCCATAGCGATCGAAGAGTTCCGATTCAAACAGATCGACTATTTTCTTAGTCCTAGCATCTCCGATCTGAAATGCTTCGACCCATCTGGAGAAAAGGTCTGTTACAACTAACAAAAACTTCTGCCCTCGAGGTGACCTTGAAAAGGGTCCCATTAGGTCAACTGCTACTATCTCCCAGTGATTTTGCGCTTGCCTTGGTCTTTGTTTCTCTTTTCCTTATGTATAAAAAGATTTACAGCAGGTACACAAGATGCAGGAGCGTACATAGCCTCGAGTGTCCTTTCGCATATAATTCCAAGTAAAGTGAACTTGTATAGCGCGTTGGGTCTCCTCTCCACCGGGGTGGCGTATGGTTGTCTTTTCCAGCAATTCACTTCCAACTGGAAGCAACTTCGTGAAGGTTAGTGTCAGCTTGCAGAGCTTCCTGGATTTTAACATAGAAGCTGGAAGCAGAAATAGCAGCTAGATAAGCGCCAGAAGAATTCGTTCCTTGTTCACACCCGGAGGCGGAAGATGATCATCATCGTCAAGAGTCTCAATTATACAATCTACATCTGGAGAGTGAGCAAGAGCTCCTGGTATTGCTGTTTGAGAATTCGGGCAGTCTTGAAGAGAAAAACTGAACTCTCCGAGTAGAAATTTCGAGGCAGTAAATATGCTTTATATTCCATGACACCCTATATGACTTCGAGGCAGTCTCTTTCCGCTTATTCATAGCGAAGTTCTGTTGGAGAAAACTTGGCACTTCCGTTACTTATGATGCACCTTGATCCATCATTTCTGATCTGAAAAAGAACTTTTCTCATCCCCACTTCACTTGTTTGTGGCTGAAGAGTGTAGGGGAGATCGAAGTCGGGCCTTCCAAGACTCAAAGGATTTGTGAACTGCATCTCAAGATGTTTGAATGCGGCGTCAGCTTCCGGAGTCCAATTCCACTTACTTGCTTCCTTGCGAAGTAGATTGGTAAGAGAAGCCGAGATCTCGGAATAGCGGGGAATGTATTCACGTACCCACCTGCATATTCCCAGAATCTTCTAAAGCCCCCTCTTGCTGGAGGGAACAGGTTAAGCTATGGATCGTTAACCTTTCTAAAACGAGCCTTAGGTGCAAAAGATGTTCTTCCCAACTACGAGAAAATATAATAACTTCGTCCAGATACACAATGCAGAAGACGTTGAGTAGATCCTGAAGGAAATTTGGCGCCATTCAAGTTTGAAAGGTGTTTATGGCGGTTTTCAAGCCAAGGCGCATGACTTTAAACCTGTAGGTACCATCGTCCGAAGCTCCAAAGGCCGCATAATTTCTGGAATCAGGGTCCTAAGGGACTTGCCAGTATCCATTTTTAAAGACCAATGTAGTGAAATATAATGCATCCCCGAACTCCTTGATCGCGTCTGGAATCAGTGTTAGAGCTTGAGTAACGTTCCCTGTGATTGAATTTAAAGCTCTTAAATCTATGCATAACCAAGGCTCCCCATTCTTCTTTTTTGTGAGAACAATAGACGAGCAATATGGAGACATGCATGGCTCGATAATATGCTGTTGTAGCATGTATTTGATTTGATCTTGGATAATCTTTTTTTTCTTGCGAATAAGGATGGGGGCATTTCCTGACAGGTCTCGTGTTAGTCAAATTAATCTTGTGAGTGATTGACCGTGTCTGCGTGAAGTGACCTTCCTTGTAGAAAGCTCGACAATGCTGCTGTATTATGAACTCAAATTGAGATGATTATATATCACTTGCTGTTCTTCATTCCAAGAGATACCCAAGAGCATTGGGTCCCTCATTTCTTCACTGACCAGGAATGTCGATATCATTGGGTGACCTTCAATAGTATATTCAAGGTAAATTTCACCAATAACTTTCATGGCGATACCATCTGTAGCAAGGTCGGTGTGGCCTGGTGCATTCTTTAGCTTTCGAAGTTCCGTTTCACCTAGATATCGTGAATGTGTGATATTATCTGATGCTGCAGTATCGTATAGAGCCTGGATGTCGTGTCCACTAAACTGGACTAAAACTCGAGACAGTTTTCTATTGGTGCTAGAAGCAGTTGTTAATCGGGCTGTAGGATTATCTGACGAACGTTGTCTATTTGGCCTACTCCAGTTTTCCTGCTAAGGATTTTCTTTACCGCCTTTATCTTGTTCTTTGACCTTCACGGGACAGTCACGATTACAATGAAACCCAGGACACTGCCAGCACCTAGGAAGTTTGGATGAGTTATCTTTTTCTTGGGCATGAGGCTTGGATTCTGGTTTTCTTGAGATCATTTTTGAGATGTCCGCTTTTCCTATTTCAGAGTTTATAGCACACGTGAGTAAATCGTTGAATGTGCGAGGCGAATCTGCTCGGACACCTGCTTCAGGGTGGAACAAAGAAGTTCCCAGAAGGCAGACACCATGGTTTTTTCTGGTTCCTATCGCCGAAGACGTTGATGGAGCTGTATCTTTTTTTGCAAAAAGTCACTAGCCGATTGCTTCTCTCCCTGTTTAAAGGAATATAGGGAGGTAAGCAAACGTCCGATGACACTTGGATTATCAAATCGTTGCAGAAAAAATTCTCTAAAACGTTCAAAGTCGAATTCGAGAGTTCGGTAAGTTTCCAACTTTCTAGTAGCCTCTCCTTTGAGGGCCTGACCTGCGATGCGAGTACGAATGTTTAGCGGAACGTTGTTATCAATGAAGTAGGCCTGGAGTTCATCCAAAAATCTCTGTGAATCTTCCAAATCAGTTCCAAATCAGTTGACCGGTGGAATATCTTGCTGGTATCCAGGTTGGTTATCGACTGGATGAAGTAGACCTGCGTTTTCCCTGGCTAGTTTCTGATCCACAGCGAGGCGTTGCGGCACCTCATTTTGCTGGAACTGGTTATTCCCAGGCTAGCCATGCCTACTGGTGTCCAGCGGTGCGATGTTTTGGTTACTTTTAGACATGTTTAGATTTTTTAGCTGAAGCACACGATTCTGTTAGGCCTTTGGAGAGTCGACTACGGACCCTTGTGTGAGAGTTTGGTATTCTCGAACGCTAGGTGGTGGAGTTCTTTCTACCAAGAAGTCGAAAGTAGATCTTCGCCTGGGATTTTCTCGGTTAGGCACCACCGGGTGTTGTTTCCCACGCCCGTAAGTGTATTCTGGTTTATTGGGAATCATTCTGTGACTGAGTGCCTTTCTGTCAGGAGTCCTTGAAGTAATTTCGGAGATACAGACTTTATTGGGTCGTTATTGGGAAGGTGCAACTGCCTAGCTACAACCTTTCAGATAAAAGGTTGCCCCACGTTGGGCGTCAGAAAATTTTGACTAACCCCGATATTTAATTCAAAGATTATTGTAGGGAGAGATTAATTCTCTATAATATAGCGCACAATTTTATTCGTAAATTATTTCAATACCTAAGACAAGAGGCTCCCGTGAGATCGGGTCTCTTATGTGCTTCAAATAAAATATAAACAGTAAAAGGGACTTCCAAGGGATCGGGTCCCCTCTGATCTGAAAAATTATTCGAAAACTTGAAAGAGACTCTCACGAGAGCGGGTCTCTCTTGCAATGTTGTAAAGAAAAATGAAACTATTAAGGCATCGGGTCCCATTCACTCTTTCTCCTGCGTTTTGATTTGGATTCTCCGAATTTGAATTTTGTCCGGACTGGTTTTACAACAACGGAACGAAGCCTGTTTTCAATTGCCCCGAAGCCTAGTTCGTGCTAGTGACGTTGACCATCGGAAGACAGAAGATGCACCGGGGGTTCATACCGAATGTTTTCGGTGATGTGCGGTCCTTCTCTTTCCGGAGTGACTCTGAGAGAGGAGGCGCAGATATTAAGAATCTCCTTCTCAGCTTCGGAAGTGTTAGAAGTTTTTTTAGATTCTAGAACTCTAAGAGGGGAGGAATTTCAGCCAGGAAACTCGGGATCGTAGACTTCGTCGTCGCGGAGTAAATTCAACGATGATCCAATTTTCTCACTCGTCTTTCTGTGGGAAGTTTCGCGACCGAGATATTCCGCTCGGACGAGATTTTAAATCATTGCAAAAAGGCACGGGAATGTTTACGTGAATCCACGGAGATGTTAGGGCTCGTATAGTCAACGCGTTACGGCTTTTCGTGTTAATTCGCTTCCCTAGACTAGGCCGTTTGCTGGGTACCCGAGTGTACCTGGTACGTTTCTGGGAACCGAAAACCCTGATAATGGTATCACGTGCGTAGAATCGTCCAAAAAGCGTGCGTCATATACCGGAAACGTTGTTGCCGGAATAAAGTTCGGAACACTTGTCGTCGGCGTAGTATCGCTCAGCGGGACGTTGTTGAACTCTATACACGCGAAGAGATAACTGGTGCAGATGTCAATGTCTCCTGAGCAACGCGTTTTTTAAGCGAAAGTCTCCTTCGTAGGTTGGACCGACACTTTTTCTTCTTATGTGATTGATCCTCCATGTAGCTGAAAATCTGGAAAAGGCAAGTACAAGAAATCACAAATTATAAATAAATGGGTTGTCGGTCCTGGATGGAAGCTCCTTTGTTGGGCCTATATGCAAGACTCAAGATTTAGGTTCTGGTAGGAAACTCCCTAGTTGAGGTTCCGAGCGAGAACTCGTTTTCGATCCTCGACAGGAACTCCCATATTGAGATTCCGTGTAAGAACACGTTTCCGATCCTCGTTAGAAACTCCCTAACTTCGGTCCCAAATTAGAACTCAATTTCGTTGGATGATTCGGAGACTCCGAAGCGTGACAATTCTTTCATTATTATGTAGCGCCACGATAATGGGATCTGGTTTCGTGAAATAGAAACTGCGTCATCAGCTGGAATTCGGCCGCTGGAAAATCCGACGAGACAAGGCGAGGCTTGAGTGTAGCTAAGGGATACTCCACAGGCCACCCGTGTCGAGGTGTGAAGTTATCAACAAGACTTTTCGTTAGCAAGACGTACTGGTCGGAGATCTACGATCGAATCTTTTTACGACGAAATTTCGCCCTATATTAATGTATGTTCGCCGAGAAGGCAGCGCGCCAGTCCATGCTGATTATTTTTGACGTAGAAGAGGTAAGCGGAAATTGAACTAATTAATAGATCAAGTGTACCAATCTGCGATGATCGGGAGTGGGGCTACTTTCACGTTATTAAGAACGCAAATTTCTGCTGAAACGTACCCGTAATTGGTTTAGATCGTGGGGTGACCGAATTTGCCTCGAAGCCTCGACGATGCCTCTCTGGAATTGCCAATACAGCTATTTTATTATTAATCGTGTACAACAAATACATGGAAGTAGGATTATGAACCTAAACTTAACACTTACGATTTTTTATTGTACCAAGTTTAAAGTTGCATTACAACTTATTCTAATGTAATAAGAAAACGCAGCGGAAAAGAATATTTTTTTCGTAATATGAATTGAAATTATGAGCACGCAGTGTGGGTGACACAGTTGAGAATGGTTGAAAGAAGTCTTATGAATTTTTCAGAATTTTTCTGAGGATATATGGAGAGAAATTTCGGGAGATTAATTCGCGCTCCTAACTCCTTGATTTTATTACGCTTTGGCGCATGAACTAAGATCTCGGAAGCCTTGCTTTTAAAGCATAGGTCTCGAAGTTTCAGGCAAATGCCACACCCCTTTGCTCTCAAGTCTCAAATTCTATGCTTTTAGATCACAGAGTCCTAGACTTTAAATCGCATAAAAATTGTATCTCCAAAATCACGCGCTTTCATGAATTAATCTATTGAAATTTTTCTCCGTGTAGAAACACAACAAAAATTAATAAGAAAATAGGGACGTTACCCTTCTAACTCATCCAATATGGCGGCTAACGGTTTAAGATTCTGCGAACTTTGTTTTATTGTATCCTTTCAAATGGTTGACTCAACATTTTTTTGCCTCTGGGGGCAGTTTTTGCATGCTTTCGCGGCTATACCCTTTTTTCTAATATCTGCATAGTACATTATGCTTACTGAATTTCGCATAATTTTATAAAAATTGTATAAAATCTTTTCTCCAAAATACCATAAAACATATATGTTTGTACTTTGATATATCAAAATTCTAAAACAAATCAGCCCTAGACAATGTTATTGATCTAATTCGGTAAGGAGTTGCTACGGAAGAAGTAAACACTTCAGCCTGTTCGTAAATTAATATTTTTTCCCAAAAAGCATTGAACTTTTTTCAATATTATTGAGTTCATATTTAGCCCAATTTCGTTCGAATTTCTTTAACTTATGACGAAAATTGTGAAAAATGTTCTCTATAGCTGTCACCTTAGACTGAACATGGCATAAAAAAACTGTTAAAATTTAATAATACACAACCTAACCCATATGCGAAATTCGGTCGGATGTCAGAGCTTGACCATCGGTCCAAAATCGGTGCTGCTATGGTAACCGACCTACGGTAACCACAGTTGGGTCGACTAAGATGTTTTCAAGCTGCCATCAATTGTGGCAGATTGATCGTTACGACCACAATAATGCGGTCAGTCTGACTCTAGAAACAGCAGTCGGATTGACATAAGTCACCTTGATGCACCCGATGGTCGGTCAAACATTGGCCCGAGTATGAGCAGACCGTCGGATAAACTCTGGTTGATTCTTACAAATAGACCGTGAAACTGCAGTCGCCTCAACTGTGGTCAAGAGTTGGCCTGTCCGCTGACGTCAGATATGCCCGTAACAATGGGTGCACATAACCTGCTTCATTTCGAAAGATTTGCTTTCGGCCGCTGTTAATCTTCTCGTATTATTGGGAGTTCGGATTGGTGTGTTACTCGTATAAATATATAAATGTTCAAAATAAGCCATTAAAAATTATTAACCAAAAATAGAAACGTTTAAGGGTAAATATTTATTATTTAGATATCTTCTAAATTATCAACTTTAGTTTCAAATCAACAAAAATGAAAAAACTTTGTTAATTTGTGACACAATATCATAAATAAGAAAGTCCTAATGAAACATTCAGAATTATTAATTGAACGATGCTGCAATTCGGAATGTATCTATTTTAATATATAATAAAGTTAATTTTAAATCCTGCAAAATTTTAAAATGACAAAAAAGCATCGAATACTGAATATTTTCAAAGTATAACTTCCCAATTTCTCAACCCTCTTTCCAAATTAATCTATGAAGAAAATACAACACAAAGTTTTTGTTAACAAACTTCAAGTGTTTCGATAGCCGAGTGGTCAGAGTACGCGGTAAAATACACTAGTTTAGTTACGGTTCGGATCCTGGACGAGTAAGATTTTTTAAAGCATTAAAGCGTGCGATTAAAAGTGTAAGTAACCGTGTGTGTGAATTATATATTTATTAATGGTAAAAAGTGAGGATTATAATAATCATTTTAAAAATAACTTTTTTTAAATTAATTTTTGTCAAAGGTTGAGCCGGCGACATCTTAATAGACGGCACATATATGGGACCAAATGTTGGCCCGACGTGGAGAAGTCAAAGGCGGTTGACCGTTATCATTTAGCTGGTTGGCCCGACCAGTGGCGCACAAAGTTGGACCGATCGTCCGACGGTTGGCTCGACCGTGGGCCGACGGACAATTCGCACCTAGGAACGTATACAAATTTCATTAAATTTTTGTTTATTTAGTTTTATATGGTACTTCTGTATGTATTTTAAAGCACCGATTCTGAAACTAACCTTCTCTTTTTCGTAAAATCAACATTTTTAGATATACACTGGTAACCGGTTTAAGTTTACGCCCGGATTAGTACACTCTCGTTTACGTTCACTCGGTGGTTTTCGTTTAGGTTTACTTTCACCTCCCCAACAAGTTCTCAGTGCTCCGCTAATTCAAGCTTCCCATATATATGTCAACCAATCGCATCAGCATATGGAGGGGCTCCTCTCGTGGTGAGAACGATGGTGGAGCCCTTTCCGAGTAAATCTAAGTGAGATGCTTTCGTTTCAGAGGAGTAAACTTGAACCGGGTTAAGTGTATTTAAAATTTTATTTTCAATATCACATAAAAATCAAAAGATCCTATGGCGCACGCACAGAACCAACACAAAAAATAAGGTAATTATCAAAAACATATGGGCATAGTTCAGAAAATCGGTGTTTCCACTTTTTAAACCTGTTTTTATGAAAAACCTGAAAAGAGAAAACATTTTCGCCTTCAGTTTCATAGAACAATTAGTGGAAAACAACATTTTTACCTTATGTATACCCAGTGTGCACCGGGACGTCCCAAAGACGTCCTCAATATTTACCTCTATGTCACATGATTTAATGTCTTTAAGACATCGTTTGGATCTTTTCATGTCTTTAAAAGGTCCTCAGGACGTCCTTAAGACGTCCGCCGAAAGACGTATATAGGACAAGTTTATGACTTGTGTGCCCACTGGGTAAACTGTATAACATTATCAATTTACAAAATGGTAGACGCATGTATTTTGTTCACGTATCGGAAAGGCCTTTTAGTGGATTTTACTGACACTCATTTATTTTCTAGTTTATAAATATTCCTAATTTCTAACAACAACAAAATTGCCCCAATCATATACAGTTTTCTCACGGGGTCCTTCAGGAACACTTAAATTTTTTTCTTGTTACTCCTTACAGTCACCTCAGGGAATTCGCTTAGGGATGATTTTTTGTACAATTTCAATACGTTTCATGGTATTTTGGAGGAAGAATTTAATATTTCGTTTCCGAAAAATTATCAAGATTTTAGCGAAGTTATCCAAACAGCCTGCTCCGTCTTACTTAATGGTACTGTATAATTGAAAGGTATGCACTTTCCCCTTCAAGCAGAAAAAAACCTTGCAAACATGTCTCGAACTCTCTCCAGTCACTCATGATGTCTTTAGAGATTGAAGAAGAAGTAGCACGATAGATTGACTCCTTCAAATATGCATAAAGCGGCAATTACCATATTCGTTTCGTGTACCGAATCCTCATTCTGTATAGTCTGGGATCCGAAAAGCAGAGTTTGTGTCCATTTTAGGTCATGATGATTTGATGATTGATTCTTATACAGAATTTTCTCCTTATTCCGAATATGTCGCGTGCACATATCAAATTCCCGGTCATTTTGTTGTTATTTGACATTTTTTGAGTTTAAATAAAAAAATGTCACATCTCTGAAATTTAATAAATTTTTGAAAATATTTTTTCATAATCATTTAAATAAGTGTGATATGCACAATTTGAATTAATGGTGTATGTTGATTTAATTGATAATTTTTGAGGAAAAAAACAATAAAATAGCGTTTTAATGAATAACTATTTCTATAGTATATTTTTTATTATTTTACCATTTTGGTTGTAATCATAGAGTACTCGCTGAGACGAACACAATTTCTTTTAAAATTCTTTCAAATCTACTATTAGTTTAATTTTCACAAAATTCGAAATAAATACAATCTATTCACGTCTGTGTGAGCGAATGCGCGCCTTTGGGCGAGGGTTCAGTCGAGGTTTGAAACCTGCAGCTTCCAAGTCCACTCGCTGATGGTCTTACTAACATTAATATACACACCGACGTGAAAAGTTTGTATTATTTGTATTTATTTCGAATTTTATAAAAACGAAACGAATAGTCTAATTGAAGAAATTTCAAAACAAATGTACAACAGATATCGTTTTTTATTATAACGCTATTTTATTGTTTTTCTCGAAAATTAGCAATTAAATCAACTGAAACAATACCGTTCTTGTAGCGAGACTGTGTACGCTCTTCAAAACCACCAGTGGGAAAATATATTGAGTCACATGGAGAATTCAGTTTAGTGATGCTGAATTTTAAACCCAATCTCTAATGAGATATTAGGAATCACGATTTTTCATCATTATGCCCGTGACGCAATGGGTGATTCTGCTCAGCAGAATCACCTTTTCCCTGGTTGAATCTACTTTAAATGAACTTACACAAAATCCCCTAATGAGATACGACAATTTTCTTTGTTTAATTTTAAATATCTGATTACAGTGCTCAAGAATTTATTAAAAGAAAAGAAAACTATTTTCTTAATAAGTCTTGCTCATATTAAGAAAGGATAGAAATACCAAGCAAAAGAAACGGTTCATTCGCCGGCATATAAATCTAACATGAATGAATTTAAGGGGCAGTATCTCTTCCTATGAAATTTCGACCCGTTAATTAGAATCGAGCAAGAGATACTGAGAAGTAAACACGACGTGACGCTTTAATCTAATTTTGCATTAAAGGATTTAACTAGGTGACGCGCATATATTATTCGCGAACCTAACCGGGTTGCAATAAGGGAGAACCGCGATCCATCCCTTAGAGCTTGGTGCTCTGCCGACACATCGGTAGAAAGACCAACTTTCTTGTCGGGAGCGGCTATTTAAAAGCGAATTTACATAGAAAAACAACGGATTTATATTCGTTGCAGCTCATTTGTTATACACTCAAAATAATCTTTTTTTCTCAAAATGAGAATACTCTAATAGCGCATTCGTTTATCCTGTACTGGTGTACTCCATGAGCACACCGATCGCTCCTTCTTACTTCTTCCTTCTCACTCCGACCAGGCTGTGTCGACTCTCATGTGTTGGTTTAACTACTTGTAGCGACTCTAGCGGAATCTACAAGGAGGTGGCAAACTAAAGCGTATCTAGGTGTTCGTGCACGTATATGTGTATATTATTTGAGTGTGTTGCATGAATTACAATCAGATAAAATAAACGAATTAATTCCAAATTTTACAAATTTAAGACGAAAAATTTATAAATACTGTTTCCTGCATCTTTTTTTAGCATAAATTTGTACAATTCTGCATTAATTTTCTAATCAATAAAGAAATACATGACACATAGAATGTAAATTTTTTCAACGTTTTATTTATTCGCATTATAATAGAGAAGTGAAATCATTGACATCCTGGCACAGCACAAACATTTTAATTTACTTAACTTCCTTTATTTTTCAATTATATTTTTCAATACGACCAGACACAACTTTTTTAAACTTAGCAAAATTTGACATTTGTTGATGAAAAAATAACCTCAACAAACACTAGAATGGCGACGCAAAGATATTTTAAGAAAATATTACCCCCACTTCTGCATCTATAGTAGAGCCATCTACAAGGAAGTGGATAACTACTAAAGTATATGCGATCATACGCGCCCATGGGAGTCGGCCCAGCCTGACTCCGACCTGCTTCGGTGCAGATCGAAGTGCACCAGTACAAGATAACCGAATACGCTATAACTGTAAAACAATAACTTGAAAATAGCTGCATTTTCATTCTCCGCTGTTTTATTTTTGTTGCGACTCAAAACAAAACCAAAGCAGCATACAATTGAGGATCGACATTTTTTTGTACTTTATGAAACTAGAATTTAATCGTATTCACATTCAAATTCATCAGAATTTAATAGCTTTATCGTTACCAATAGCAATTGATATCAAAGTAATTCTACTATGGTTACAGAAATCAAATTCAATTTGGTGAATCTTAACAGAATTTACCGTAATTCAATCAATTCGTGGAAATTCAATTAGTGCTTGGCGGGGTAAGCATGTAAAAATTGCCGCCACCCACTTAAAAAGCCTAAATAGGCACCATAAATATTTATAAAAATAAAAAAAGTCTACTTTATCATATTTTTTGCCAAATTAAAATTCTCATCTGTTATTTAGATCAGAATTGTTTTTCTACTGTTTTTGCAAAACGCGTTGATGATCACAGAAATTTTTTTTGTGGAAAACCCTTACTCAGTTCCAGGAAAATCAATTTTCAAGAAGAGAGTGTCACAGTGTGTCAGCCGATTTTGGTCTTTCCGGTAGTGATAAATGATAAAATGAACATGTGTTATTGTTGTACAATGAAGAAATTGAAATATATGCCTTTCATGGATATCATGACAAATTGTTTTATCACACAAGTCTTTATTTTTAATGCCTGGGAGAAAGTATCTTAAAAGTGTTGTTACAAAAACAAATACGATTTGGAAACAAATCTTTATAACACGATGTGTATGTGAATTTTTGAGAATTTTCCAGCCAAAAACCGCATTTTTAGAAAATGTTCAGTTACGCATTTTTGCCTTTTCACGCTCCATATTTTTTCACTAACGTCGGTTGAGCCGTTTTAAAGAAAAACTACTTTTTTTATTTTTCCTTCCTCCTTCCATAACTGAAAAAAAAAATTCGAGTTGAAACCTAATGTTTTGAAAAATTTTATATCACTTTACCTTTTCGCTTATTATCGTCTAGAATAAAGCACTAACTTACCTTAAATAAGGAATCAGAATTTTTTACTGGAACAAAGTAAAGCATGCTCCTAAATTTCAATATTCAGTTCTGAAAGTAAGTGGAAGGTAACATGAAATAACCGGTAACACTTTCTTTACCTAAAATAAAGGAATATACCTTCCTGAATTTCAGGTTCGTACTACCTTGCATGACGTTACAGAATGCTTGCGCTACTATACAAATTGTGGCCATTTATCCTAGTCACGTCACTCCAATATACCATGTCGCGTTGGTCAGTGTCGGCTATGATACTATGTTTCCATAATTCGTGGAGTTTTAGTTTCACAGAATTAAAAAAGTGCTGCAGCAAAATCATTTCCATTTGTCAGCCAATATTTGGATTATTAAACCCTTAAAAATAATTTAATTATTACGAAACTTTTCACTTCGCAACGTCGGTTTCCTTTCAATACATTACGTAAAGCTATTTTCCGAAAATTTTGGACCCCATCTGCCTCCTTCACACCGTTTTTTCCATTTTCCCTACTTTTCCTGTATTTTCTTGCAAGTTAGAACCCAACTTGTATATTTTCTAAAATGAATAACTATATAAGAACAGCTGAGTAGTGTCGGTTAGGCGTGAGAAATTTCTGTCTTTTAGTTTGAATAGTACCCTTAATTTCTTTATTTGTCTTTTTCGTCAGTAATTGACTTTTTTATCTGTTTAACTGATCTGTATATCATATATTTTTTGTATTAAAGTCATTTTATCTTATCACGAGAAAATGAATTTTTTTACTTTTCTAATTTCTTCACCGCTCTATAATTTAAAAGTATATATAAGGGTTAACACCCGTACAGAAATTTTGGTTGGGCGCCGGTCGGGCTCCGATCGGGAAAAATGTGGGCCAGATAGGGTAATTTACATTACATTATCTGTTTATATTGCTTGAATTTATCGATTAGAGTTTGCATTTCGAAGAAAACTATTATGCTTTGACAATCAATGTTCAAATTTTGAGCTATTACATACACGCACACACAAATCTATTTTAATTAGAACTATTTTTGAATCTTCTTAATATTCTTTTGGAATGATTTTTATTTGACTAATGCACATGGGGCACGTGGAGTGAGATTTGAAAAGTGAGATTATATTCGAGAAAATATAAAAAGCATTTTATCTATTATGTTACTAACCCGGAAATTCATACGTTTGGTATAAATTAATCTCTATTTTCACAATATCAGCAACAAAATATAAAATTCTAAAAAGCTGGAAAATATTTTTTTATTTACATACATAGTAAATGCCCTCTAAATAATGACGCTTTCTCGAATGTATTACTGGAAATCTTCAGAAGCTATAAATGAAATGTAATGTTGATTCTAGCGAATTAAAGCTTATCTTTGCCTTTATTACGGATATAAGAAATGTCACCAACAATTATGTGATTCCGAAGTCGCAGTCTACTTTTTGCTTTTGGCATTTTAAGCTCGATGAAAGAAAAACAATAACACGAAATTAACAGAAAACTTGGCATAATCTTGTCTAACCTAATCCGACTCGACGTGGTTCTGACGCGAGCCACGCCATCTGCCCCCTAACGGCCACATGCAGAAAATCCGATCGGGCCCAGATCGGAATTCGAGAATAAGTTGGGCAATTTCTGCACGGGAATTTAAGAGTTTTTCATTTACATATATGCGTATATAGTGTAGCAATATAGGCTGAATATGTGTGTGGGGGCAGTTTTTACATATTTACCCCCTTGGCCTTCTGATCGAATTCAATCAATGGAAGTTCCGAAAATATCTTTGTCTGGAATTTGATTAAAAGGAAAACATTTTAAAATCCTTGTAATTTCGATTTTTTAATACTCTTCAAATATAAATCAGTGAAAAAATCACTGATTGAAATTGTAGTTAGAAAATTCACTGATTAATCAGTGATTTCGGACTTATTCACTAATCATTTTAGTAACACCAGAGTACTGATTCAGATTTAGAGAGTACGTTATTTCATATGCTTAAGAGATTATGATTATCCCGAAAGAATTAAAATTGCATACAAAATACTTGTCACCACCATCAGAGAAACTTTTAACTTGTTTGTGATTTTTAAAGTACGCCAAATGCAAAGAAAAAGCCGAATATGAAACTTGAAAGGAGTTACTGTAAATACACGATGTTTGCATACTAGAACCACCCAACAAATTTCAGAAGGAAATTGCAGAATTCACCGAGTAGAAAGTGCTCGTCAAAGAATGTCTGGATATTTTTGAACGTTGAGGAGCGCACTGATGAGGACACAAAAAAATTACTGCCATCTCGAAAAGGTGGAGCTTTAATCGAACATCAGAAGATAAAACGATTCGACGAGAAACACAGATGGAAATAGTATGAGCAGTGGGTTGGAATTCAAAGAAAGAGACAATCATGGGATCGTTAGGACATTCATCAAACTAGCTTCTGCTTATTCGTGAATGATCAAACATTCTTTTTCTGACCCGTTTTGTTCTCACACTTCACTTTAAAACACATTCACTAAATAAAATATAGTTAGACATTTCACTGATTAATCAGTGATTTTGGACTTATTGACTAATCAGTTTAGTAACACCAGATTAAATCATTTGAAATATAACCTCCAAGTTTCCAAGCTGTTGCCACTCTTTTATTTAAGTAGCAACAATAATTCTTTAAGGTCCCTGACGGACCGAATGAACCGAATGGAGCCTCTACAAAGTACCCGTAAAGACCCCAATCGGTTCCTCTTTAAAAAAACTCAAAAAAAAAAAGCAAAATCAACTTTTAAATCGTTGAAATTCGGATTCTACGTTAAAATTCCCTATAGAATGTCACGGAATAATCACAATAGTTTTTTTTGCAACGGTCAAAATTTAAAAAAATATAAGACGTATAACGCCTGTTGATTGCTACACCTTAAACGTATCATCTGTAAGTAGTAGTCAACAGGCGTTATAGATCTTTATCTTTTTTTAAACTTTTTACCGCTGAAAAAAAAGTTTTGAGATTACTCCGTGAGTTCACAATAGAAAATTTAACGTAGAATCCGAATTTCAATAGTTTAGAAGTTGATCTTCCTGTTTTTTCGAGTTTTTCTAAACAGGAACTGAATGGGGATCCAATGGGGTCTTTACGGGTACTTTGTAGAGGCTCCATTCGGTTCCTTCGGTCAGCCAGGGGTGCTTCCTCAGGCTTGATAATTAGCCCATTTATTTACAAATGACAAGTTTTCTCCCACAATTATGAATTGTTTAATATCATATTTCGACCACATAACCTTTATTGGTAAATACAATCTCTCAAATAAGGATTTTTTGAAAAATGGTCTGGTTCTTGTTTTATTATAATTAATTGAAAATATGATGCATTTTATACGCCTGGGAAGGATCACACCGCCACCATGAGTGGACCCATGATGAAAGAAAATCGGAGCCGCTAGTTACCGAATGAAACTATAGAGTGTTATTTTTTCGACGATACTTTAAACATCGTAAACCCAGGATCGAGCCCAGGATTTTGATTAAGTGCCTCACTCAACCATCCTATTCTTAGAGATAATAGCCGGTTGAGAGAAATTAAAAATGACTAAAATATTAATTAATTTAATTTCAATATTCTGTATCAGGTGCATTAGATAACGATGAGACGATTAACCATAGAACCATCCACCGGGGTAGTACGCTATCCCATTCAAAGTTCAAGGTAGGCTTCTGACTAAGGATATGTGCAGTTTGGTCCGGGACCCTAACCAGAATTCACTTCAACTATTCGGCAGTCAACCTCTGTAAACGAGCGATATCATCTGCGTTTTGTGTAAGTTTTGTGCGGACGTGATTATCTTGTGGGGTAGCGCAGTATCTCAGCGGACTATTTAAGTTCGAGAATTGTCTCAGCAATTTATCGGACAAATGGCAAAAATCTGTAAAAATACTAGTAAAATTTATTATTAAAATTTAGATTTATTATAAATAATCAAAAATGTTTATAAATACTCAAAATTTAGGAAATAATACTTAATTCATTCTACAGCGGAACAATTAGAGCACAGGGCCGTCCTGTGCTCAAATTGCTCCGCTGTATAATAAATAGCCATATCGTATGTATCATTTTCTCATTTTTGAGTATTTATAAATATTTTGGATTATTTATAATAAATCTGAATTTTGATAATCAATTTTGTTGCCAAAATATTTAAAAACTAGAAACTTAAAGCTTAAAAATTCTTTTTTCAAACCTTGATACAACCATTTTTCACTGAGATACATCTTTCTGAAAAATCACTAAAAATTCGGAAAATTTTGTTCACCCTTTAATTTTTCCATTAGTGTATAATTACATTTTGTTGCAATAACAGCTTGAAATCTAATCTAATTAATTTTAAATTTTTTATTTACATTTACTTATCTAGGTTTTGAAGGCGAAAAACGAACATTAGTACAAGTGGAATCACAGAAAAAGGAAAACGAGCAGGATATTCAAACCAGTGTGGCCACTATTTTTCGAATTTTCGTCTCCCAGCTTGCTTCTGGTTCTCCCGGGAAATATTTCTGATTCCTTCCAGTTTAGAAAAAAATTAACTCTCTTTTCGAAAAACAGTTTTTTTAGATATACAGTGTAGACACGCTGGGGATTGCCAACAAGTATGCAAGACTGCATACATGCCCATAAGAATAGCATTGTCGTGTAAGACGGATTGCATCAGCAAACCCTTCTGCAAGAAATCAATTGACTTTGAATCATATAAGTAGGATATTGAAATTTTAGTGTCTTATAAAGAAAAATACAAAGATGCATTTTATTATACACTAACAGTAATTTCAGGCGCGCAAATCGTCATCTGAAATAAAAATAAAAATTATTGAACTATTTTTGACAATTTAATAAGAAAAAGGAATGAAATTGTTATAATTTCTTGATCTGAGGGTGGCATCCCATGGTTGCAGAAGTGCGTTGCGTTTTGCGTAATGCGTCAAATCACTAGACCTTTCAGCTAATCACAGTGTTTCTCTGAATAACTAGGAGAATATTATTGGCTGAAATGTCTAGTGAATTGACGCAATACGCAAAGCGCAACGCAATTCTGCAATCATGGGACGCCAACGTAAGCCCGACAAAGTAAATCATTTTATTTTGAATTGAAGAATCACGACATTGATTGATTTCATATTTAAAATTCAGAAAATAAGGCAATGTCAAAAACTTATAAATTGAATATTTTAAGATTAGATTATAGAAAATTCATAGGAATTAAAATAGTTTTGTTAATGCTTAAAAGCGTTCAAAATTAAAAAATTAAAAATTGAAAACTTTTAAATTTAAAAAATTATAAATTTAAAGAGATCAAGATTTGACAATTTAATATTGAAAACTAAATTGAATCCTGTAAAGTGAAAGCATCTGAAATATTCTAGAATTTCAAATTGTTATTACATAACGACATTATAATTTGATATTGAAACTTATTGAATAGATTTTCGTAAAATCAAAGAATGAATTCAATTATACTAAACAAACTTTCAAACTAAATAGTAACTTTAAATTGAAACATTAAAAATGAAAAAATGTTCTACTCCAGAAGCTTGAAACTGAAACAAATGAGAACTTCATTTTAAACTGAAAAAATGTATAGTCACCAAAAATTGTATAATTAAAACTTTTTTATAAACAAACCCTTGTGGAATAATGGAGGGGGCCCCCGTCAGGGTCCCGCATTGATTGCCCTTAAAGCTCATCGAGCGAAATAAATACTTAAGCTCGGGAGGAATGAAATCAAAGTCCTAACAGAAATGTTTATAGGACATGGAAACCTCCGGTATCACAGACATAAGATAGGGCTTGAAGAAAGTCCCCTCTGTCGTCTGTGTGAAAAGGATAATGAGACTTCCACTCATATTCTCTGTCAGTGACCTGCGATTGCGGGGAAACGTGTAACAATCACATGCAGCTTCTGCAACAGTGAGTCTGAAATATTAGCCAACAGCGTGGCTGCGGTCCTCTCTTTATGGAGAGGGCTTTGGGGCTATGCTTAAGGCGTATAAGAGGGGACGCAACGGGATCACCCAAGGCGTCAGGGGCTTTGACGGTCTCAACCCAGAATTTTAAGTATAATAATTTAGGAAAAACTTTAGTTTCAAGGCCTCAGACTAAATTGATATTATAAACATTTGAAAGA
>NC_046661.1:45787778-45793583 GCF_010883055.1 Belonocnema kinseyi | reverse complement strand
ATAAGTATCATATCATGTAGTATTAAGTGACATTCAAGACGAGAAACATTGTGAACCCTTAAATTTTAATTATTCTAAACACTTTAAAAATTATATGCTTTCTAATTAGAAACTGTAAAAAAAATACAAAACGCACGGATTATGAAATACGGGAAACCTCGCGGTGTAATATTTCTCTCCTGACTTTATCCCGGTTTTCTCCCGATAGACGTTTCTCCCAATTTGCTCCCATTTTTCCCGATTCTCCTGGGTTGGTAGCCACCCTGCAAACTTATGATGTTCTTTAATACTTAGATATTTCCCAGTGGGCATACTTGGCTTAAAATCATCCTTAAGATATCTTTTTGTGGACGTCTTTAGGCTTTTACAAAAAGACGTCATGAGGTCGTAATAAAGACGTTCTAATCTAATCCCATAAAGTATATCTTAAAGATTTTATCAGTACGGCTTAAGGATATCTTTAAAAGGTCCTATGCCTGACATTTCATCGTCTCAAGGATGCCTTGAAAGGATATCCAGGAGGCAATGTCATATGGATGTCCCTAGGACATCTTTGAAGCGTCTTGTATAAAATTATCATTATTCGAAATCAACTCAAATTCAAAGTATTTCTATGTTTTTCTCTCACAAGACTTGAATGCTTAAATGCTCTGAAATATAAAATATATATATATGATTTCTGTTTAAAGTTTAAGTTCAATGCACATAGGAGTTTCACTAGGTCACGTGTGAAATATGAAATACCACAACCCTAAAATCGGTAAAGTGGTCTTTTTTAGGATAATGATGAGTCCCTTACTAGGATTACCTAAAAAACTATAATATACAGGATAAACTACGATTTGAATTAGGAAACTCTGCTAAATTAAAAGAATCAATTTTCTTTAATGAAGTATTTTTGAGGACTGCGTGCGCACGCCGGTGAATTTCAATTTGCGCATCTCATCCCAGTCGCACAACGACACTGGGACTTAGACGCCAATGTCCAAGAATGTCCCAGGACATTTAAAGACGACCTAAGGACATCTTTAGGATGTTCCGGTGCCCACTGGTTTATATCTTATTATGTTTTTCTTTATTATAGTACTTCGTTCGTTTTCAATACACACTGTTATTGGTATATAATATTTAAGTACTTTTTTTATATTAATAATTAATAAGTTTAGCCTACAAGACTATGTTCTATTTTGAAAGATTCTCATAAAAATATATAAGGAAAAAAGGATTAATAATTTACAAGCAAAAACAATTTAAACTTGCACGAAAATAATATTATTTGACGACAGATTGACAAAAGTTGAGTGAAATGGGGAGATTGTGAAATTTTGTACATATTTCATAACATTTTGCATCTTTATTTAACAAAAAATAGACATTTTTATTTAAATTTGCATAAAACATCAGGTTTCTTGACGAATGAAAAAACCAAAATTATTTTGTATCTTTATTCATTCAATAAATGATACATGTTTTTTCAAGGCTTGATAAGAAATTGTTGTTGAATGATCATGCAAAATAACTCGAAACATTACGCAAAAATCACTAGGCCTTCGTCTTGTTCTACTTTTGTTCGTTTTTCGTCAAATAATTTTATATGGTAAAAGCTCGTAGAATGTGGAGCGTTAAATTTGAAGAAAAAAATAATCTCCTATTTTGACGCCCCAAATGGCAGATTTGGAAAATTGTTCCCATAAGAACACTAAAGTAGGGGCCAAAATCGTATTGGAAAATCCTCTACTCTAAAACCTTAGCCCCTACAAATATGAACGTGAAGAGCGTCAAAGTGGGCCTATGTTTCGACTCGGGCGATTTCCAGCTATATTATTTGTATTTGTATTTCTTACTTGGCTTGTTTCAAACTATGATGCACAGCAACTGAGTTATTTTAGGATAACTAATATTTATTTAAAAAATGTTAGTTACATTCCAGGTGCTAAAATAAGAGTTTATGTCAATCATCCAAGATGATAAAGAAAGTTCAAACATTCTAATATATATTGAAAATAATAAAATAGGACGAGTGTGGAGATGTATAATATCCAAATACAATTTCAGCATGCACGTATAATGTGAAGTGTACAGAAATGCATGGTCCAGAAAACGAGATTAGCGTTCTGAAAGCATCCAAGTAGCCTGGTAAGCCATCTACTCGCGGTCGCTGTGGTCTGAGCTAGTCGCTTTGTGCGTATAATTGGATTTCCATGTGGATGGTGCAACTGCATTTTGCACCCTTGGCCCTTCAGATTCAACACGACATTCTCTAACCAAGTCCTCAGGTCTGTTCTTTCCACAGTTTCTGCCCTTGTCTTTGTCACCTGAACCATGAAGGTAAGAGACTGATTGGCACATATCTTAACAGACTTATTTCACGCAAACGGAAGAAACTCCACGATTTGAATATATATTTAATACGTCGAATTCATTAAAATTCAATTTTATCTGCTCATGTGTCTTCTCATTGTTTATTTATAGAGCGAAACATAGCTCGAACTATAGTTGAAAACATTATTGCACATTAGAGGACGTTTCCGTTTTACATGCAGCAACTCCTCTTGGTGAAACACTAAATCAGCAACGTGATCTTACTAGCGTTTCTTACCCGATTATAAATTACCTCTCCATCCCGCACCCCGCCCTCATCCCTTAACAATTCCACATCCTTTACTCTTTATATCTCTCAATACCCCCAAGTGCAAATTGCCGGAGCTGAATACACGGCCAAGGCTTGGTCCAATTTCAGTAGCCAAAGATCGGCTAACGTTATTGGGACAATGTCGGCATTTCAATCAGCCCAATGTTATTCCAGTACTGGCTACCTATATTGGCTATATGTTTGTTGATCTACCGCCAATACTTGGCCCAGCAACGTCACATTATTGGGCCAAGTACTACTTTTACTACGGCGAATCGTATTTTACGAGGAACAGCTAAAGTCTGGCCCAGTGATGGCACATTACTGGGCCAAGTGTCACTTTTATCATGGCAAAGCATGTTTTAAGAGGAAGAGCCAGAGTTCGGCCCACGCCCGGCGCACTGCTGTTTCAAATTTCGTCTTTACTCTGGCAAAAAATGTTTTAAAAGGAAAAGTCAGAGTCTGATCCATCACAGGCACATCTTTGGGGCCTGTGTTACTTTTTCTATTGCAAACCATGCTTCAAGAGAAAGAGCCAGAGTTCGGCCCAGGCTCGGCGCACTGCTGTTTCAAATTTCGTGTTTACTCTGGCTAAACATGTCTACGAGAAATCGACCCGCAATCAGATAGATTTTGAGCCTACGCTTTCCGGTTTGCGGTCGCATCGATCAAGACAGCGTATAGGCGGGAGTGTATAATAAAGTGTAACATTCATGTGCAGTTATTATTGGTTATGTAAACCTCAGGAATTAAAAAGAAAAAGAAAAAGTAGTTCTAGCAGTGATGAAAAAGAACCTGCAGGCAAGTTGATGAATGTATCATCAGCTGCATCCACGTCTGAATTTAATGTCTCACCTAACAATAATTTCTCTACAGGAATAAGTAAAGATCACCCTACCCGTGATTCTATCTTTCCAGAGTGAGTAAAAATCTTTACTTACGTATACCTATATATTTGTCACAATATAAATTCTAATATTTGTCTTATGTTAAAAGTTTCATAGTTTTATGGATTATGTTTACTATTATAAATGCATGCAAATGTATACTACAGGTTTGTTAAACACGTAAGTTTTCAAAGTTGATATAGCAACATAGGATTCGCACATTACGAACATTTTGGTTATAAAATTAGCATAGTAAATCACAGTAAATCGCTTTTATAAATCATACAAAGTTTTGTCCGATATTGGTACCGATTATTTGACCGACAATGGCAGCCAAGCCAAAAATTCTGGCGCTGTTGATTTTTTTAATTTTTTACATTTTTGTAGTAGAGGTGCTAGCAGACAGCAACTCCACCTCAAAACTCCGTTTTTTTTTTTTTTTGACAAAAATGAAATATCCCAAAATTCGGTATGGGTGCCCAAGAAGAGCCCAGAAATGCCAAAATTCTGATATGCTTACTTTCAGTTTAAGTGAATATTTTATTTTACGGGTAGTTTTTCGGAGATAGGGGTTGTTTTTTGAAAATTAATTTCTGCATTTTTAAAGAGCGTAAAAAAGCCCAAAATTCTGGCGATGTTGATTTTTTCCATTTTAAAATTTTATGTAGTAGAGGTGCTGGCATCCAGCCCCTCCACAAAAATGTCCGATTTTTTGAGAAGAATAAGAGAGCCCAAAAATCGGGATTTGTGCCAAAGAAGAGCCCAAAATTATAATATGCTTACATTTATTTTGAGGGAATATTTTATCTTAAGAGTAATTTTTAAAAGATAGGGGTTGTTTTTTCAAAATTAATTTATGCAGTTTTTAAGAGTCAAAAAGAGCACAAAATTCTGACGCGGTTGATTTTTTAAATTCTTTTATTTTTCTGTAGTGGAAGTGCTGGCGGTTAGCACCCCCACTCGGTTTTTTTAGAAAACTAAAAGAGCCCAAAAACGGCATCGGTGACAAAAAAGCCCAAAGTTGTACATAAAGAAAATATTCAAATTCCGTTGTTGAGGTACTAGCGGAACGCACCTTGGGCAGTAGCATGAAAGTACTATGCAGCAGAAATGCCAAAATCTTGTACATTGTGCTTGGTATTGTACCTCACATGTATTGGAATTTTATTATATATGTCCAGTAGCCAGTAACTCGACACCTATGGAAGCAAAAAATTTTTAAAAAAATGTAAATCATTTCTCAGAAACTTATTCCTGGAAAAAAATTCTGATGGAGCCAAAAATTTAGTTAATGTATAGTATATCACGAGCGTCTTTATAGAATCCAAGGAATGCATGGAATTTAAGGAATTCTCGAATGTTATAGAATTTACGGAGTTAAAGGAAATTATGGAGTTCACAGAATTTATGGAATTCACAAAATTCAATCAATTCACTGAATTCAATAAATTCACAGAATGCAATAGATTCACAGAATTCAAGAAATTCACATATTTAATAGAATTTACAGAATTCGCAGAATTGAGGAAAATCAGGGAATTCGCGAAATTCTAGAAAATCAGGAAATTTACGAAATTTATGGAATTCACGAAATACAAAGAATTCACGGAATTAAACTAACTTACGGAATCCAAAGAATTCACGGAACTCAAGGAATTCATAATATGTAAGAAATTTATGGAATTAATGAACTTCATGGAGTTTATAGAATGCGAGAATTCACGGAATTAAACTAACTTACGGAATCCAAAGAATTCACGGAACTCAAGGAATTCATAATATATAAGAAATTTCTGGAATTAATGGACTTCATGGAGTTTATAGAATGCGAGAATTCATGGTATTCATGGAATTCACGGTATTCATAAAAGACACGGAATTCATAGAAATCACGGAAGTCATGAATTTCACGGAATTTATGCAATTTATAGAATTTAACTTATTCGTGAAATTCAAGAAAAGCGTAGTATTCATGGAATTTAAGAAAATCAAGGAATTCGTGAAGTTTAATGTTTTAATGAAGTTCAATGAAATCAAGGAATTCACGGATTGTATGGAATTCATGGACTCCCACGAATTCCTTGAATTCCATAAATTGCGTGACATTCCTGAACTCCAAGAATTTCCTAAAATCCGCAAATTCCTTGAATTTCATTAATTCTGTAAAGGACCCCGCAGTAAATGTATGGGAAAATGGCTTTCGGTGGATTTAGCTGAAACTTTCTAATTTTTAAGGTTATAAGTGCCGGATGAAATATCCGTAAAAAAAATCCAAAAAATGGACAG
>NC_046661.1:45775056-45787678 GCF_010883055.1 Belonocnema kinseyi | reverse complement strand
GTTCAGATCGTGGTCTGTCATATTTTCGCCTACACCGTTGACTTATATAGCGCGCTTCTCAAAACGATCAAACGCTAAGCGCCCAAGATTTTAACTTGACTAATTCATCACTTTATCAAAGGCAGAAATGGTACCCAAAGTAACATTAGTAATTAGTGCGTACATTCCGATAATTACATTGTACTTTTCTCAAGAGTGCCAACGCTAAGCGCTCATGATCAGTGAATAGAACGAATTACAATAGATTTAGTTACAAAAGCGATGTCAACATAGAAATCACGGTTCAGATCGTGGTCTGTCATATTTTCGCCTACACCGTTGACTCATATAGCGCGTTTCTTAAAACGATCAAATGCTGAGCGCCCAAGGTTTTAAATTGACTAATTAATCACTTCTTTAAAGGCAGAAATGGTACCCAAAGTAGCATTAGTAACTAGTACGCACATTTCGATAATAACAGTGTACCCTTCGCAAGAAGGCCGAACGCTAAGCACCCATGATCAGCGAATAGAACCAATCCCTTTAGCTTTTGCGAAATATGAAACTATTTCTGGATCTTGATTCGGGTTCGCTTGTTCACCTCTATTAGCAGAGTCTAGAATCCTTTATAGCAAGGAAGTTTGAAAATACTTTACGTGTTGCTGGTGACGTGCATAACCCAGGAACCATAAAACGCTTGCAATATGTGCGCAAGTGCCAAGAGTTCTGGCCCCTGACTTACATGTGCTGTAATAACCGAGAAGCGTTTCGTTATTGTCTGGTCCTATTGCATCGATCTCATTGAACGCTATCCACAGCTGGTACCTTGTCGCATTTCGGAAACCAGAAAATACTCGTACTCTGATCAAACCAGGTTCATTATGTCGCGTATCTAGTTGAAACTCCTCATCTTCTTCTCGTTGCAGCTTGTCTTGAACGTAAGATGGGGCAAGTTCTACTTGATACACGCCAATTGTTATGTCGCGTATGTCTTCGAATGTAAGGCGAGGAAATTGTGGTACTTGAAGTTCATGCAGGCGATTCCAATTTACATTTCCGTAGCGCATATCGTCCACTTCTACGCCCGCTTGAACAATATTTGGCGTACGAGCTCTCGCTATATATTTTCTTGCAAGCTCTGCTGTAGAGCCTTGCATCTCGATAACAGGATGGTATCGATTAATTTTGGCACCAGCAATACGAAAGAAGTCCCTTAGATTGTTTACATGAGCCATCGGAATGGTTTTCTCGAAGAACTTGGAAATGGACTTTATGTGGCCATTTCTGGATTCCACTAGCCATCTAGATTTCGTTATTAGCCGAGCTTCGTTTGCTTCTTCCGTTACCAATTGACTCTGTCCTTGTTGGAGAAATGGTGGTATCTTGGACACAATACCTAAGCGTTCTAAAAGCGGTTGAGCATCTCTATATCCACGGTCCTCTATAAAATTATCACTAGTGTCGAAAAATTCTCTCATACCTTCCACATCTCTTTCAAGTTCGTTAATGAGCATTTGTGCGTCATTGTTTCGTGAGTCAGAAAAATATGGTCCTTGTATTTCAAGTATGTATCCGCAAGGATTAACAATAATAGCAGGTTTTACGAAGTGACGTCCTTTATGTTTGCAGAATGACTGTCGAAGTACACGAAAGTTACTGCTCTCCTGCATGTAAGCATAAGTTCCATCGATGATAGCAATAGCTCTGGGAATTTCTGGTTGTGGATTATAAAGTTCATTGCCAAATGATGTCACGTGTCTTTCAATGAATTCCTCTCTGCTTATCGTATTAAATCCAATGTTACCAGACACAAATCCCTGCATTAAAGACTCTCTTACAGTAGCAATGGCCATGCTTGTAGCTTGCCGGCTCGAATAATGAAAAATCACTTTCAGAAATTCATCAGAAAGACCTTGACGCATTTTGCAAAGGAAAGTCAGCAGATCTTTTTTCCTCACGTATGTACACAGAAGTAACTGCTGTCCCGAAATCCTATACGGTCTATTAATTGCTTGCAGTCCAGGAAGCTAGGGGCCTAAGATGAAACTATGTTCATCCAAATGATTTAAGCATGCTCTTGTTTCTTCTGGAATGAAAATATCCATGACAATAAAAGCGTTAACTCTACATTCAATTGAAATCCTTGGAGTATTAAGATCAGCGTTACAGAACATGAAAGTTTGCCTGCCTGTCTGTGTAAGAACATTCAGTCTTAAACAACCTGGGTCACGTTGGAGCTCCTCTATCTCATTGCGAATGGATTGATTGCAATTGAGACATAACCTACTCTCATCGGCGACTTCAAGTGGTGGTCTTCGAAGTTGAAGGCGTCTAAAAATTGCTATGTTTTGCCTATCAGGATTATTATTTTCATCAATTCGAGCCATTTATCCTGGCTAATAGACTCTATCGCACACATAGCAATTAACTCGAACTCTGAATGCTATTTTTTAAACCATAAGAGAAACAAGCTCTTATGGTCTTCAAAGGCAGAGGAATGTATTATTAAAACGAAAGAAAAATTCAGAAACAACAAAATAAAACAAATAAACACAAGAAACTAGACACAAAAAGGGAATAAGAAATACAACACAATTAATACAGAAGGGAACAGATAGGAATTTTTTTCCTAAGCTTACCAATAAAATTACTATCCGCTCTCAAGAACTTTCACAAAATAAATGACAAGCATACCATCGTCAATGGAAATAATAAGTGAATGCTGTTTAATATATGTTTAGTGTGTGTGTGTGTGTGTGTGTGTGTGTGTGTGTGTGTGTGTGTGTGTGTGTGTGTGTGTGTGTGTGTGTGTGTGTGTGTGTGTGTGTGTTTACTATAATAATAAGTGAATGGCGAGGTTTCAACTTTTTTTAAGTCATTAGGCCTACTTTCAGTTCGTCGCTCATTCTGAAGTCGTTCATCATGCAGCATTCACTCATTATTTCCATCGACGACGGTATATTTGTCTGTCATTTCTTTTGTGAAAGGCCTTTGAAAAAGTGATTTCTTAGTCAACTTCAAATCTTCTGCGCTTAGCATTTGCCCGTTCTGATAAACGCGCTATATGAGTCAACAGTGTTGACTCATATTGCCATTGGCTTGGCTAAACATGTTACTGACCACTTCTTGATGCGTGTTTCGTATACAGGCATCGCTTGCGTCGCTAAAGCTACTAGGATTGGTTCTATTAGCTGATCATGGGCGCTTAACGTTTGGCCCTCTGGCGAAGAGTACACTCTTATTATCGATGTGCGCACTAGTTACTAATGTTACTTTGGATACCATTTCTGTCTTTAAAAAAGTAATTACTTAGTCAAGTTCAAATCTTCAGCGCTTAGCGTTTGATCGTTTTG
Source organism: Belonocnema kinseyi (assembly GCF_010883055.1). Taxonomy (NCBI): domain Eukaryota; kingdom Metazoa; phylum Arthropoda; class Insecta; order Hymenoptera; family Cynipidae; genus Belonocnema; species Belonocnema kinseyi. The sequence continues at coordinate 45,784,346 of NC_046661.1, read as the reverse complement.
AGAAGCGCGCTATATGAGTCAATGGTGTAGGCGAAAATATGACAGGCCACGATCTGAACCGTGATTTCTATGTTGACATCGCTTTTGTAACAAAATCTGTTGTAATTCGTTTTATTCACTGATCTTGAGCGCTTAGCGCCGCATAGCGCTAAAACTGTCCATTTTTTGGATTTTTTTACGGATATTTCATCCGGTACTTATAGCCTTAAAAATTACAAAGTTTCAGCTAAATCCACCGAAAGCCATTTTACCATACATTTAGTGCGGGGTCCTTTCTTGAATTGCGTAAATTCTATGAATTCCGCCCATCCCGCTAATTCCATGCATTCCGGTAATTCCTTCAATTCCATGAATTTCATTAATTCCTTTACTCTCATAAAATCTGTAAATTCCTTGAATTCCGAGAAATGCATAAATTCTGTGAATTCCGGGCGTTACACGAATTCCTTGAATTCCTGCGATTCCTTGAATTCCGCCAATTCCGTTATTAGAGTCAATTTCACAAATTCCTTGAATTTCGTGAATTCCATACATCTCGTGAATTCCTTCAATTCAATTAATTCCATAGATTTCGGTAATTTCCTTTATTTTCATGAATTCTGTGAATGTCATGAATTCCGTGAATTTCATAAATTCCTTAAATTCGATGAATCCCGTGAATTCCATTAATTACGTGATTTCCTTGTGTACAATTTTCGTCTTATATATACGCTCTAATACATGTATTGAAATTCTGGACGGTGACTTCACGACTTAATTCTTACAATACATGTATCGCAATTTCGTCATTCCAATACCATTTTTGCAATTTTACCTTACGCTTGTAATGTAGAAGCCTTGTAGAAGTGTTGTAGAATTCCAAACATTTTTAACAGTATATACTTGTTTTTAAAGTTCTGCCCTGCTCCACCAGTGAAGTGAAAAAAGATTTTCGGTGAAAAATGTTCTTTTAAGTGCTCATTGATTAGTCTGATAGCTGTATGCGGCAACAGTATGGTGGCTTAAATTGTCAGATAAGATGGTCACACTTTAATGCTTTTGCTCGTTATTTTTGATATAGCAAATAAATACAGTAAATATGGTTGTCTGATCATTATTCCAATATTGAAATTGGATCGCATGTTGCACAACGAAAGCGAAGTTTTCCGCAAAATCAAATTGAATTAAGAACCCACCCTCTTGTCGCTTCTTTTTAAACTCTTCATTAAACAGTGATTGTTTTTTGCATTGAATGAATGGATTTTACCTTAAAAAGTTTGTTACGGAAGTCATCTACGAAATCATAACTTTTAGCTACTTGGGTTTTTAATGAGCTTCTATCAGTGTGTGTCCAAGCTGAAAATGTAACTTCATTGGTACAATTTCTGTCTACAATGTTAGTAAGATATTCTTTTAGTGTGGCTAACTTGGGGCAAGATTTATATTCGTTCAAATAGCAGGCTTCTGAAGGATTTTTGCAAGTAATTAACTTAAAACAATCTTGGTAATCTCTTAAAAGGATGCCGCAATTTTCAATTAACTGTTCTAAACCTATTGAATCCAACATTGAGTTAACATTTTCGTGATGAACACAAACACAAATCGAATGCATGTCACTTTCACCGGCCAGAACTCATTGGCGTACTCTAAGCTGTGAAAGTTGAAAAAATCCTTTTTGACTTGTGGAAGATCAGTTTGAAAACGCTGAAATAATACTGCAAGATTCCATAACACTAATCGTCTCTGAACTTGTTTACGGAATCCATCTATTTGTTTTACTGATACAAAGTCCTTCTTATCAGGTATCAAGCGACTATTTTCATCATCCTCGTAGAAATTTTGTACTAAAATTTTAATTTCCACTGGAAATTTTTTCCCTAATTTAAGGTGTCAAGATTCCTGTTTGAGCCAGAAGTTTCTTAGCTTATTTGGATTGCAGTTTAGATGTATTAAATTTCTTCATTAATTTCCTGCGGCCCCATTATTTAGGTGCCAGAGTTAGAAGCAAAATCTTTTCTGAGGTTTCAGTCTCTGCAAACTTTTCTTTTATTTGAGTCAAAACTTCAACGCATGCTCCGTGATAATCATACTTACATTCGCTATCGTGATTTGGCGATAATGAAAAGTCTATATCATTGTCCTTGTTTTCTACTTGTCCTTCATCATTATCATCTATTTGTGCTTAATCCTCCTCAGTTAGGTTCACTTCATTTGAAGGAGACTGTGCATCAAACTGACTGAATCCTTTTCTGCAATTCGAACAATTCATTGAATTTTTTCCAATTTTTGTAAATTTCTATCTTATACTAGACAAGAAATTTCGTATACTAGACAAGAACACTCCCTGAGATCAGTCATATTGTCGAGAAGAAGAAAAAGAGGTGGGGCTGAGGGGGCCCCAACCATCGCCCCCTCTTGTGAGATCCAGTGTACGGGAACGGACGGCTGGCGCGGCGAAGCCGCGACTGGCGAAGCCGCGCCAGTCGCGCACTTGTGACAAATGATCTCCCCGAAGAATGATCAGACTGGAAGAAGTTGTTGTGCGTTACCCGTTTGGGCATTGTGACACAATCTACGAGAAATTTGACATTGCTGGAATTTAAAGTGACGTTAATTATGTGTGGAAAAAGCCCGCAAGCGGAAAAAACCACAACAATCTTTGAATTTATTTTATAGAAGAAAAGGTGAGAAAAGAAGAAGAAAAGTGGGAGTATAGGGACGAAAAAAAAAGTTCCTAGTAGGTCAGGGGTGGCAGGGCCACTTCGACCTGGGTGACTTATTTCACAAGAAAGTCTTTGGCATCGCATGTTTGCGAAATGGATCAAAATTATATTTCCCTAGAGAGGAAATATGTTCAAAAGGTGATAATGATGCAGATTGGTACAATTTAATGTCGTTTTCTTTGATATACTCGGAGATATATGGTAGTTGAAACTCTCTGTAATGTACAGAGTTCTTGGTGTATCTGAATTTGATTGACATTACTTTTTGACGCACTTCCCCATATTGTAAATGCATAAATTATGATAGGTCGGATAAAAATTTTGTGGATTAGGAGTCCATATTCGGGTTTTAGACTCGAGTGTCTGTTAATAATGGGATTTAAGCGCGCGAGAACCCCGAGAGATTTCCCTTTACTTTCATGGATATGCTACTTCTAATTAAGACGCTTATGAAGTTTATTACCTAGGTATTTTACGGAATTTTTCCATTCTATTGATTCGTTAAACATTTTGAGTGGATCAATTTTAACTGGTCTTCTGACTGAAAAAAGAATTGATTCTGACTTTGCTACGTTTATTTTTTTCTCCATAGTTTAGCCCAAGCCTCGATGAGCTCAAGAGCATTGTTAAGTAGTTTTGAAAATTTTGGAACGTACCAGGAAAAAGTGAATAACGCGGTGTCATCTGCATATAGTCTAATTGAAACTTCGGGGACCTCAGGGATGTCGTTTACGTAAATGATCAAGAAACCCGGTCCTAGAATGCTGCTTTGGGGCACACCCGCTCGAATGAGTTTCTCTTTTGAGAGTGTCTGCCTATTTTGACTGAGAATTTTCTGTTAGAAAGATAAGAGCTTATAAACAGCATGAGCCTTCTTTAGAAATTGTAATTTATAAGTTTTTTTAGCAGTCCTACATGCCAGACACTGTCAAAAGCTATTTCTACATCAAGGAAAACAGCTCCAGTATGTTTCCTTCGATTTAAATTTAAGCTAATGGCTTCGGTTAGTTTGAGCATCATGTGCTGCGTAGAGTGGCCTTTTCTGAAAAGGGCCATTCACAAAAAACGTGATACTCTTTTCAGGAACTTCTGCCCCCCCCCTCACCTGCGTGATACTTTCTCCATTGGTCCTAACATGAAGAATGATAGTTCGGCAGACCCCCATCCTCCCCTAAACGTATCTCGTATTTTGTGAATGACCACAAACCGTACTGTTGCGGTTTCAAAATGCTGTTTTCTTGGAGGTGAAAGTTTACGCGAGTGAGTATTATTTTTTCAAACATTTTGCTCATTGTATTGAGAAGACTAATAGGCCTGTTGTTGGTTGGATAATATGGACCCTTGCCTTTTTTCTGAAAAACTAAAATTTGAGCCATTCTCCAAGATTCAGGGAAGTAGCTTAGTTGAATACAGGCATTGAAGATAAGAGCAAGGAGTTTTAGGCAAGAGATAGGAAGCTTTTTGAGGACTAGATTTGTAATTGAATCAGGGCTGGGAACTTTTTTATTTCTAGTATTGTTTATTTGTTTGGTTAGTTCCTTCTGGGTTATTTTCTTGAAGTTATCAGTGTTTGGGATTTTGAGAAATTCGGAAAAAATTTTTCAACATTCCGCAATGTGCTGAGGATCGGATGGCTCGCCATGTGGAGCGAAGTTACTTTAATAATTTTCCGCTAGGAGATTTGCTTCATCGATAGGAGAGAGCGAGAACGTTTTGTCTGGGTTTTTGAGAGGGGGAATATTATTTCGCGGATTTGTTAGGGCTTTAGTCATGCTATATATAGAGTTATCCTTGATTTGAAGTTCACCGACTTCTTTATTCCAATTTTTATATCTGTGCTCTTGAACATTAATTTCTATAGTTTTCCGAAGGTGATTCATGACGTTTTTAAGGATACAGCTTTTAGTTTTTTGATGCGTTCGGCAGAGTTTATTCCAAGTGTGGGTATGGTCTTCAATCTCAGGGCTAACAGGTGAATCGTATTTGTTAATGGTGGTCTGAGGGACTGAAGTGTGAATGACAGTTTTTATGCTAGAGGTAACCGGAACTTTTTCACATTTCGTAAAAAGGCTTAGAAGAACTAGTCGATGATCAGAGTCTAATTCGTTAATGGTGCAAGTGTGATGAGTATAGGAGATATTTTTGGTAATTGCAAAGTCAATAAGGTCAGATTTATGTTTGGTTCTGTGAGGGTAGAAAGTATGCTAATCTGGTACTGAAACTGAGATATTTTTATCATTGACCAATTCGAATAATTGTTTTTCAATTTTGTTAGTTATTCTGCTATTCTAAGCTAAGTGTTTGGCATGTAGGTCCCCTGCAGCTATTACCGAGGGTGCAAGTTTGAATATTTTCCTGTACTCATTTTTTGTAAATGCGCAAGAGGGAGTTTGATAGAGCGAGACAATAGCATATGGTTTCCCGTGAATTTTAATTTGTATATCAGTACCTTCGAGGGCCTCAAGTTTAGGAATTATTAGTTCGTGGTGATCAATATTTTCTTGAGTTAGAATGGCGGTACCTCTATTAGTGTTATTCCTGAACAATTTATATTCACGGACTAGGTCGACGCGAAGGGATTCGCGTAGTAAGGCTTCACTGAGCAAGGAAATGGTAATGTTATTTTGGTAGAGGTATGTTGCTAATTCGTGTCTTTTTTAAGGATACCCTGAGCAATCCAAAAAATTATTTTTAGCGTGTTATTATTGAAGTTGGCCATTTTCTATAGCAAGAGAAAGTATATTACTTATAATTTCGGCGTTTGAATCTTTAGCTTCCGTACTGTTAATTTTTTCCTCCATTATTTCGGTGGTTAAGATAGTAGCTCTTTTTAAGAGGTTTACGAGATTTATTTTTATATCTTCAGCAGATGAACTTTAATTGGGAGTGATTACTGGAGTGTTTTTATTTTTTGGGACGGGAAATATCGCGGAGATTTGTGCTTTAGCTCGATTATTAGTGGGTTTTGATATTTTGGATGACTGTTTAGTGTGAGTTTGGATTGTGTTCATTTTTGATGTAGAGGTGACAGCTGTGCTGTAAAGCGGTAATTTTTGCGATATTGGGGCATTGACTACTAGGGCGTCGGCATGTGTCGGATTTTCTTTTGGTTCAATCTGTACAGCTGGTTTAAAGGGAGTAGTTTCTATTTGTGAATTTAGAGATTTTGGTTTATTACTAGATTTTTTAGAGAGTTTTTTAAAGGAAGAACAGTCCCTGTAATTCGCGGTGTGGTCTTCAGCGCAGTTAGCGCCAGTAGCTGCCGATTCTTTGGTTTAACGTAGGGTTCTACTTTTTTTTATGTAGGCAGTGGACTAGAGATTGAGAAGCTCCTTTGCTTGTGAAGTATTTGGGACCGTTACCAGAAGCATAGGTAGCGCTTTCTTAGTTTATCGGTTTCTCATGCGAAATAACTGAATCAGCCGGGCATGCAGCGGGGATATTCCAAATGACGAGCTTGATAGGTGGCAAGTTAATGCTTTTATACAGATATTATTAGAAGCCTTGCTGCTGTAGATTATTTATAATTTTACGGTAGTCTTCAATATAAGACACGCGAACTGAATAAAAATCTGGGCCGATGTTATATACTATAGGTGGGTATTGAGTGGACTGTTTCAGGAGTTTACGGAGAATTATATAGAGGTGGTTAGCCTCGTCCACAATTACATTAATAGAGGGTATTTTGCCTGGTGCTACTAATTTTTTAGTGTTAAGGTTAGGTGGATCAATTACTCCTTTTAGGTTAGGCTGCGCGGAGCTAATTACTTACGTTCTTGACGTCCTACTGCTTCCTCTGATTGAAGTGACTGAGGACTGTCTACTATTATCGCTGTCCGAAGCTTTAAGCTATATTTTAGCGAGTTTTCGCTTCTTACTCCTGGTGGTTACTTCTGAGAAGTTGCTTTCAACTTCTTCCGTTTCCATCTTGGCGATGGCTACTTTTCTGGGGGTGCTGCTTCCTCCTAGGCAGGAGGCTGGTTTTGAGCTCTATGACATGGCTGTCACAGAGCGCAAAGTGTTTCAATCAATCGATTCAATGCGTCTGTTAGACCAGAATCTATCAATCTATCATGAGCATCTCATCAATTTTTGAAAAAAATAATCAATCCAATGTCTGCTGTCATATTGTCGAAGTAGATCTCTGTCTCGTTTGCGAGTAAATTCAATATTCGCTACCTATCAGCTAAGATTTGAAGTTTCGAAAGTTAGCGGGAAATTTTAAACCCAGAAATATGAACTTTCGTATTTTAACCTACATTTTAGAAGCTGACTAAGTACATTTTTTCACATATTGTAAATTATAATTATTTAGTCACTTTGAATAAAGACATCTTTGAACTGAAGCAGGAATATATTAAAAAGTTAAGATTTTTTCTTTATTTAAACGAAATTTTGTTATTACACTCAATGAGGTTCATTCTCTAGCTCGTTATGGTCGCGTGCGTCGCGCTATGCGGATTCCTCCACTCCAACTTTATTCGGTTACTCGATAACCAAGCCTCTACCCACAATTCCATTTAGTGCGATCTTAGTACATAAAATACGGTTCATTTTATGCACAATTTATAGGAGAATAAAAATTATGTAAAGTTGAAAAAAATGCTTTTCTTTTTGAACATTTTTGTCAAATTTTGAGTTTGGAATTTTTTATTAGTTTTTATTGAAAAGTGCGTAAAAATACGAAACCAACGATATTATATGCAAGTAATTTGCCTACACTGCCGTGAAAATAAAAATAAGCGTATCTGCAAGTTTGGTCGAAATTGAGATAACGTCGTCAGTAGGTTAAAGATACTTCCCTTTAGTCGAATATGTGAGAGAAAAATAAAAATTGTCAATCAAAAGTAGTTAATTTTTAAGAAATAATTTACCGTATAAACGGGAAGCAAAGACTATGCAATTGCATTGAAAATTTTTTGGGCAATCTGCTCTCCCACTTGGTAGAGCTGCAACACCAAATGCGTCGTGCCCTGCTCGCCTGCAACTTGGTACACTTCCTCTCTCATATTGAGCATGCTCTGTTCCCACATTGGAAAAGCTGTCGTCCCAACAGTATTGGTACAGTAACGCTCCCTTTAGGCGGGAGCACGGAATCCCCACGCCGAGTTTCGCGCCGAGTTATACAGTTATAGTTTATGCTCATGGGACAATTTCATTCTCCTTTGTAGGACTGCTGAGTTCCCAACACACAGGAAAGGATCTGCTCGCACGTTTGGTAGTACTATAGCTTACTTAAATGTGGTATGGCCGCAGCACCATCTGTCGTGGTGGCACTGTGTTGCTACTAAGAAGACAGCTGCTTGCCCACAATTTTTCAGCGTGGGAAAAAGCGCAACTGGCAGGTGGAGGTCCGCGTCGTACTGCGCATGGGCACCGCAGTAGCATGCCCGCTCTCCTTTTTTTTACGCGCGAGTGCTCACCTGAGTGACAACCGCAGGCCCCGCGCAGCACCATTTACGCCTACCAGCGGCGCGGCGTCAATTCTCGGAAGGGCTATTGAAGGGTTTCACTGTTTCAATATTAATTGCAATTTAATTGGCTTTGACTTATTGCAGTGATACAAAATTAATAGTCTTCATAGTAAACTCAAATATCTGCTTAATTAATAATTTCATAAGGTAAGTGAAGACTTCTAGATAAATGTTATCAGGTTTTTAAATGATCCCTTTAGGTTTAACTTCGTAAGATAACTAAAGACTTGAAAACAAATGTGATCATGTCGTTTAAGTATCGCTTTAAATGGTATTTTAATGATATAACTACATAATTTAACACGAAATGTTATCAGATTGTTTAAGTATCAGATTTTATGAGTGAAAAATAAAATCTTTCCCAGAAAATAGTGTTTCCTTTTTAGTCCCATTAACCAAAATTAATTCGCTTAATGAAGTTGTAAAATAGCATTCAGGTCCAGATTAAAAATAATAGGTGCATGTAATAATGATAAATGTACTAATTAAGATGTTCAGAAATTCTTCTTTGAAATAAATTAGTACAATATATTAGCTAGAATGAGTGATACCCTACCAATAGAAGTCTCAGATTATATGCTTAAGATTCTTAAGGCTCAGAAAAGCTCTGAGAAATTCCCCGCAGGCACACAGATAGATATATTTAAAGGTCCAGGTAGCTCGTTTAAATGATCTGAAGGCTTCAAAATGCCGACGCGCAAGGGTCCTTTGTTAAGCTTTCGGATTAAAATTTAGAAATAGGTTTTTGTTTATTTTAAAGTTAACAGCCTAAAACATAATAATTCGGAATCTGCGGGTTTCGATAATTTCAGATAAATCAATTTTTGTTTTAAATGTTTAAAATTGGAATTAATACATCGTTTCTCGTAAATGGAATGAGATACGCCAAACAAGACAAAATTTTTCATTCAACTCCAAAATTGTACGGTACGTGTCGAATACAAAAGGGCCATCATATGACTGATGACTAAATCATTTAAATCTGATACAAGACCCTTTGAGGTGATAGGGAAGAAAGGCAAAAGGGGTTGCAGTGCAGGACAGCAACTTTTGGGAGCGTGACAAGAAATTTCTTATAAATGGTATCATCATAGAAAGTACGCGGGGGGGAGGG
>NC_046661.1:45763192-45774956 GCF_010883055.1 Belonocnema kinseyi | reverse complement strand
CAGCTTGCTGTGTTTTACCAGCAGGCGATGAGTGGAAAAAGGGGAGGCAACCCACTTGCTGTATTTTGCCAGCAAGGGGAGGTGAAGGCGAGAGACTGCTTGCTGTATATTACCAGCAAGCAGTGGGAGGAAAAGGGAGAGGTACCCACTTGCTGTATTTTACCAGAGGGCAGTGGGTGGAAAAGTGAGAGGTACCCACTTGCTGTAATTTAGCAGCATGAGGGGGGGGGGTGGGAAACTTCTTGCTGTATTTTACCAGCAGGTAGGGGGTAGAAAGGGAAATTACGGGTTTACGAAGGGGGGTTGGTCTAAAGTAAGAGCACCCATAATAGCTTGGACTAACACTTTATTCATCACTAAATACACTAGGTGTTTTCCACGGTCCGAGTACCGGTAGGGACTGGCTTACTGGCTAACACAGGGCCTTTTTATAGGGCAGCAACGCAGTAGGGGAAATAATGCCGCCTCTGTCACTCTCGCCAGAGTACCTTTTCCTCTTCTTCTGCTGGAAGCGAGGGAGGGAAGATGCAGAATCTAGGCGCGTAGGGGATATTAAAGGGACAAAGACAGCAAAAGTCCTAAACTCTTGCCTCCCTGTAATAAGTTAACATTTCTATCGTCAAAACAAGTGTCTGAGAGAGGAAATCAATGTATTGGTTAAGATAATTTTAGCTTATAATATTACAATGATTTGCTCATAATTTTTACCGTTTAGGCGCGTATAATAAATCAAACCTGCAGATAGTCTTAAACCGGCCAGGCTATTTCGCCTGAGAATACTCTGAGATTTCTATCGGTACGGTATAAAATTAGAATGACTCTACAGACTGATAAACGCAAAATTGGATATTTTTATATGTTGATCAATACATTTATCTTCATATACAGAATCTTTGATATTTAATTTGTGTTTGCTGATGATAGTCAGTTACTTACTATTATTTAACAATTTTTATAGCAGATATGGTATTTCCAGGCAAAGTAGCTGAAATTATAAATAAGCGTAACTACACATTTTCGCTGAAATCGATAGGAATACATCTTTCTTTTCGTAAAATCTACAAATTTAGTCTTTTTATGTAGACAGCCGCTTTTTATTGTTTAGAATTGTTTCAAATATAAGTGTGGTACGTTATACTTTTTTTTCACTTTCAACGTACAGTTGGCTACTCTTTAAATACGCTCATTTTCATTTGCACGGCTGTGTAGGAGATAATAGCTACAGGCATTCAAAGCCTACGGTGGGCGATCTGTAGTCCAAATTTTCACCTTCGGGCATGCGCAAACTAATTGTTCGATGTACCTAAAATTTGGTATTAGGCATCCAATCCAATAGAACAATAACTTTACCCAATATAAACCCGATCTGAAAACTTGAAATTTTTAGGTCAGGTCACTTCAGAAAAAATGCCCCATATCTACTGCCTATTAAATTATATTCAATCGTATCAATAAAATAAGAATTAATCAGAAATGATTTAACAATATTAGATGTTTTTCTGGAGATTTTAGACAAAGCATGACAATCTAAAATACAATAATAGGAATAATAGTAAATTCCCCTCTAAAATCACTTTCGGATAAATTCCATCATGGTTGTCAGAGTGCGAAAACTGTCACGCAGTAATAAGTGACACTAACAAAAGTGAATAATTTCTCGAATATTCGTGCCGGATTATAATCTATTCTCATTTATATTATACAAACTGACGCGGTACATATTATTTTGATTGTTCTTTAATGACATTCCATTGCCAAAATTGTGTATATTCCGCACAGGAAATTGAATGGATATCTTACGGGGATATCTTACATAATTTTGTTGTGAGGGTAGCGTTTGCGCAGATGGTGCGCAGAGATTCAAAAACCCCATAATTAGTTATTGCCGCGCATATTTCTACTGCGTAATTTCACTTCCCCTTCAGGCAAACTTAATTACCTAAACCACTCCCCCCGAAAGTGCATAGAATCGAGATAAAAATATATACATAATACACATTCTCAGTCTCAAAAGCATGTTACTGATTACTTTCATTATGGAAGTTTGTAGATATTATAATGAAGAATAAGCGTCTTTTACAAGGAAAATAAAAATTTCAAAAACAAACCCCGCAGGGTTTCACTGGGAGCAATCCAAAAATGACACTGGCTCCTATGGCCTCGTCTCATTTATATTTAAGAACAAAACGCATGAATTTTATACACAAATATATTTACCTTATGTTTCCGCGCATAAAGGGCGATATTTTGACGATTACGTGCGCTGGCCATGTCCCCGTACGATTTACGTCGCATCAACCATACTCTCTGCAACAACAAACAACCTCTAAAGCGGCTAACTTACAGAAATGCTGTAAAAGTTTTAAAGAGTATACATAGGATGGATCCGCGTTTTTCCCCCATTTCCACCCACGTCGATGTCATTCAAGCTTTATTTGCTTTTTGCTGCAGTTTCTTGGTTGAGCCATAGTACCGAGACCCTTCTGCTTTATATGCAACGGACCGCATCTTCCACTGCATTTAAAGCAAGCTTGAACTGACAGAACTAACCAGGAGAAAAATGTTAAGCATCTAATGTTTCATGTAAAAATGTTAATTGACAATACTATACTGAGGGGCTGTTCAAGGCATATACGTAAGGCTTTTATCTGAAAATGTTTACCCTACACCACCTCCCTATAAATGCATTGCATATTTTTGTAATGGACCCTGATATAATATCTGGTTCTGTATAACTTCACACTCTTCCAGAACTTTCTACTTTCTGCACTTGTGACAAAATATTCTAATAGCGTCCATCCTGTTTGCTATACTCTGTTCAACGAGAGAACGAAATGCTGAAAAAGCGAAATTTCGTTCTCTGCACGCAGCTTGTCAATGAAAGGGAAATGTAGACGTAGGACCCCCGCTGTGAAGGGTTTATTGGTGGTCCTAACGAAGAGTATAACAAGTTTTAGAGAGCACTTGAGTCAGTCTATTTAAAAAAATTCTGTTTTCCTTCAACAGTGATTGGCTGTACACCGAAGAAAAATATTTGTCGACACCTTCCTTAAGAAAAAACTGCGCGGCCGATTTCGTTCTCTCGGTGAACAGAGTATAGTGTAACTTACTCATGCGGAAAATTGATTTTGGATCAAAAAACGCATGCGGAATGGTGGGAAACAGGGGCCGGTGGATGACGTGAATCGTGTGGGTAGTACTACCCACTCGAAAAATATCCGCGTGGGTATTTTCCCACTCGAAATTTTCGGAAAAAACCTGAAATTCTAATATTTTTCAAATTTCAAATCGTTGATATCTCCCGCCCCCTCACCTTACTACCCACTCTGGCCAAAAGTGTGACTCCGACTCTAGAGTGAGAATAGTATATATGGCAAGTACTGTGAACTTCATAAGAGCTACAACTGCAGAATTTCAACACCTGATGCGCAGGATATTTTTCGTTACAAATGCAGGGAATTTCTAATTTTATAAAAACAAAATTCTGGAAATATTAGAAGTTTATAGTAAAATTGCCAAAAATTCCAAACATTTTTTTAAGTATTATAATAGCAAGAATTACGAGAAATTTTATAATGTTTCGAAACATTCATCCGATAATTTAAGGTATTCAAGCCTTTTCGTATTAAAAACTGAAATTTCCGAACATTTATACAAAACTGATAAATTTCGGGAAATTTCATACTTCCAAAAGCTTGGTCCAAAAAGTTCGACTTGCTTTTCCTCACAGTAATTGTTTTCTCGTGTCTTACTAGACAGCATGGAGAAAATTTGATTAAATTATTTCAAAAACAGATATAATGTTTTATATGTATATAATAGATCAATTATTTATTACTATTTATTTTATTTCAAATGATGGGTTGATCATTCCAATTTTGAGTGTCACAGAGTTTCAAGGAATTTTGTACCAACTTTAGAGACTACAAAGAATGTTATCGAATTTTAAAAGATTTAAAAAGATAGGATTCTGAGGTATTTTCGAATTATTTCCAAATATTTTGAGATTTTTTACAGAACTTTTAAATGAATTACAATTTCTTGGCTTATAAAAGGATTTCAAGGGAGTGCACGGGACTCATTTATGGATTTCAACTAGTTTTAGAAAATTCCAAGAGATTTAGAGAGATGTGAAAGATTTTTGAAAAGCTTTCAATGGTGTTCAAAATATTACAAATTTTTTCTAAAGGTTTTAAGTAGTTATTTAAATTATTTGAAAAGATTTTTTAAAAATGTATGCGATTTTACGTGCTTCTCAGAATGTTCAGTTGATTACGATGGATGTAATAAAAATGTTTTACCCTGCTTAAAATTTCCGATAGAGTCGGATAAAAAACCGAATAAAGGTGCGGATAGCCCACTTCGAATTTCATTCCGTCTCTATCTGGATCTCTTTCGGTTCGTAAAATCTTAAGCGAAAAACTAGCAACTCTATACGGATTTTCATCCGGATGACATATGGACAATAGCAATTTATCTGGCCCTATCCGAGACTTTGTCGGAATTTAGGTTGGAAGACTTCTCGTCTAAGTCCAAGAACCGTTTTTTATCTGGATCGATCCGGCTTTGAAGCGAACATTGAAAACAAAACATTAAATTAATTGGCCGACCGAGTCTTATGCACCTCTATCCGGGACTTTGTCGGAACTTCAGATTAGAAGACTCTTTTCATTTAAGCCCAAGAGCCATTTTCTTTCTGAATCCACCCGGCTTTGAAGCGAACATTGAAAACAGAAAATTGAATTATTCGGCCGACCGAATCGTATGCGGTCCTATCCGGGACTTTGTCGGGGTTTAAGTTAGAAGAGTTTTCGTCTGTGTCAAATTCATCAGGATAATTTCTCTTCCGTGGTCGCGGGTGATTGGGGTTCGTGCGCGGCCCTCGTTTCCTCACGACCCGCTTGGTGGCAGAGCTGCCAGATCGAATCTGAAATTTACCCCCACCATACCTACCATTTTGGAGCCGCAAAACAGAAGGTGCATGATTACCACTGTAAGTTCGTGTGTAAGCCGAAAATGCACGATTCGAACTAAGGTTTTTTCAGATTTTCTGCTGCACTATGATTGCCGATCTGAAAGAAGGATTTCTTTTTCAGGTGTATATAATATGGATATTATTATTACTATTATATATATTATTGATGTTATTATTATAATTATGAAATATTATATTAATATTAATGACTAGTAAACTATCTTTTAATAGAAATAGTTCAACTTTCAACTAAAACAATTAGTTTTCTGTAAAAAAATTTTTTATAAAATACATAAATTTAAAAAAATGTGTTCAAATTGTTTTCAACAAAATAGGTAAATTTTTTAACAAAAAGTTAAATTTTCATCCAAAAAGCTGAATTGTAAACTAAAAAAGGCATTTTTAATCAAATACATGAAATTTGCACAAAAGACATTTATTTTCCATCAAAACCCTAAAATATTTCAAATTTTAAAACATCTAATACTACATTATTGAAATCAGTTTAAAATTCCTTGGAAACTATAAAAATATCCTAAAATATAACAAATCTTTAAAAATCTCATATTAAATTACCTTAATTAATTAGAAATTCCTTGGAACATTTTTAAATACTCTCGAATATTGCAATTCGTTCAAAATAGTTTGACATGCCTTGAACTTTTTTTTAAAGATTTTTAAAGTACTTTTGAATTTTTCTAAATAACCCTTCTAAAATTTTGTTATTCTTTAAAATTCCTTTAAATTATACGTATAAATTGACAATTCCTTGACATCTTTTAAAACATCCTCAAATATTTAAAACCCTAAAAAATCTTTTGAAATTCCTTGAAATTTTATGAAGCCCTTGAAAATTCCTTGATATTCTAAAAATAACCTGAGATATTTTTAATCTTTTAAAATCTCATATTAAATTACTGTAATCAATTGGAAATTCTTTGGAATCTCTTAAAATTTTTCAAATCCTTAAAATCGTTTGCAAAACCTAGATTTTTAAGATTTCTAAAGTACTTTGGAATTTTTTTTAATAGCCCTTCAAAAATTTCTTAATTCTTTGTAATTCCTGTAAAATATAAAAATAAATTTAAAATTCCTTGACATCTTTTAAAACATCCTCAAATATTTAAAATCCCTAAAATTTTAAATCCTTCACAATCTCATACTACAGTATTGAAATCAATTGAAAATTTCCTTGCAATCTATTAAAATATCCTAAAACAAATTAAATCTTCTTAAATCTCATATTATATTACCCTAATCAGTTGAAAATTCCTTGGAACATTTTTAAATTCTCTCAAATATTGCAACACCTTCAAAATATTTTAAGATACATTAACCTTCTTTTTAAATACTTTTAAAGTACTTTTATAAAATTCTTTGAAATTCGTAAAATATATAAAAATAAGATGAAAATTCCTTGGCATCTTTTAAAACATCCTTAAACATTTAAAATCCTAAAAATTCTGTTGAAATCTCTTGAAAATCCAGGAAAATTTTAAAAATAACCTGAACTATTTCAAATTCTTAAAAATCTCATATTAAATTAGTGCAATCAATTAAAAATTCCTTCGTACCTTTTTAAATACCCTCAAGTAATTCGAAACCTTCAAAATCTTTTGAAACACCTGGACACCTTTTAAAGATTTCTAAAGTACTTTGGATTTTTTAAAAATAACTCTGCTAAAATTATTAACATTCTTTGAAATTCCTTAAAATAATAAAAATAAATTAAAAATTCCATGAAATCTTTTCAAACATCCTCAAATATTTTAAATTCTTAAAAATCTTTTGAAATCTATTGAAATTTTTAAAAGCTCGAGATTGAAATTTAGAAATCAGTAAAATTTCAAAACGTTAAATATTGAAATGTTTGTATATTAGAGTTTTGAAAATGGAATCAATAAAAATTCAAAACTTTCGAAATTTTATTTTCAAAAATGTTCAACTATAAAATGTGAATAATTTTCATCTCGATGAGATTCAAGTCTTCAAAATTGGAATTTTAAACTTTGAAGTTTATATACAAAAAATTAGTAATAATAAATAAATTGAAATTGAATTTCAAAGAATTAAAAAAATTGTTTTGAAGGGTTACTTAAAAAAATTCTAAAGTACTTTAGAAATCTTACAAAAAAGTTGCATGTATTTCAAAAGATTTTTAAGGATTTGAACAATTTAAAAATATTCCAAGGAATTTTCAATTGACGATAGTAATTTAATATGAGATTTTAAAAGATTTGAAATATTTCAAGGTAATTTTAAAATGTCAAGAAATTTTCAAGAGCTTTAAAAAATGTCAGGGAATTTCAAGAAATTTTAAAGGATTTTTAAATATTTTAGGATGTTTGAACTATTTTATGCGAAATTCTTTTTGTTTTTCTTTAAAAATTATTATTTTTTTAACTACAAGAAAATTAGTCTTTTTTGTCGAAAATTTAACTATGATTAAACAATAATTGACACGTTGTATTGACATCTGGTATATACTTTTAGTGTCGTAAAATAAAGTTCATGTTCGTTAGCCAGCCATTTTGGATACAAATTCCAAAAGTGAGCGTATTTAAAAAAATGTTGAGACCACTTTTTTCAAAATTAAAATTTTTCTGTGCGGATATTCATAGAATTCATACAGATAAACAATTTATCCTAATAACTTTTTTCTATAAAACCAAAATTTACCAGATTCATAGCATTTACAAAATTCCCAAAAACAAACGAAATTCAATATTTTAAGCCTAATAACGCACGATATGGAAAAAAGTCAAGAGAAGAAAATTGTTTCTTTTTTTCTAAAGGAGTGCTGCACATTGGGAAGAGAGAGCTTAGAGAGCTGTCTAGTATGATTTTTGAATTAGGTTTTCAATTTATTTATAAATAAACAAATATGACAAAAAATGGCCTTTTTCTATTTGACGCTCCCGGCGCTCGTCAATAACAGGATAATGGTTGAAATCTCTTATGTTGCATAAAGTAGCATTAGTTAAAGATATTTCAATATTAGAAAATATACAAAAAATAGTTGCTATCACCAAATTATTTGTGGAAAAAATTTTATCTACGATTTTCCATAAATACACGTTTCTTCAAGTTATGTTGCAAGAAATTGGAATCGAAACATTATTATGTAAAAAAATGTCTCTTCTGATTATAATTGTTTATATTATAAACAAATTTAATGTACAAATGCAGTAATCAGGCATTTTTCGACAGAAATATTCGTTTTTTTCTATGTCAATTTTTTCAATTTAGAAATTTATAATTTTAGCAAATTTCATAATTTGTTGAATAATCTTATGATTTTTTAAATAAAGTTAATAAAAAATGCATTATTTTAGCGTTTGTCGACAGAAAAATTCGATTTTTTCAATGGCAATCTCTTCAGTTGGGAACTTCATGACAATTTCAGCAAAAATCATAATTTTTTTATCAATTTTATGATTTTTTAAAAACAAATTTAATAAATAAATGCGTTATTGGGTCATCTGTCGACGGAACAATTCTTTTTTGTTTCGATATCAGACTTTTGATTGGGATCTTCATAATAAATTCGGCAACATTCATGATGAGTTGACACATTTGATGATTTTTAAAAACATATTTAACAAACAAAAGCATTATTCGGGCATCTGTGGACGGAAAAATTCGTTTCTTTCTATGTCAGTCTTTTTAATTGGGAAGTTCATGACGATTTCTGCGAAATTCATAATTGGTTGATAAATTTTATATTTTTTCAAAAAGAAATTTAGTAAACAAATTCATTATTCGAGCTGTCCATGAAAATTTTTTTTCGATATCCTAAATAAAACTGTTGACATAGAAAAAAAAACTAATTTTTCTGTAGACAAATGCCTGATTAATTCATTTGTTTATAGAATTTGTTTAAAAAAATAATAAATTTTATCAACTTATTATGAATGCCCCTGACAGGCCGAAGGAACCAAATGGAGCCTCTACAAAGTACTCGTAAAGACCCCATTGGGTCCCCATTCGGTTCCTTTTAAAAAACTCAAACAAACAGCAAAATCAACTTTTAAATAGTTGAAATTCGGATTCTACGTTAAAATTTGCATTAGAAACTCACGGAGTAATCTCAATGCTTTTTCTGGCAGCGTTAAAAACTTGTAAAAATAAAATACCTGTCATTTACATGGGCCGAAGAGACTTGAAGTGTATCTTCTTTTAGTAACAGTTCATAAGCGTTCTGTCGGTAACTTAAAGAACTTTATCTGGATGCTAGCGCCACGCAGTGGAAGCCTCAGACAACAACGTTGCGATGCAAGTGAGAGAGAATTTTATTTTTAAATTTCGCGCGCAACATACCGCACAACATACTAATAGAAAACTAATAGAAAATTTAACGATAAATCCGAATTTCAACAGTTTAAAAGTTGATCTTGCTGTTTTTTTTTTTATTTTTTTAAAAAGGAACCGAATGGTAGAGACAAGTAGAGGCTTCATTTGGTTCCTTCGTTCCTGATTACTGCATTTGTTTATAAAATTTCTT
The DNA here is from genome assembly GCF_010883055.1 of Belonocnema kinseyi. Lineage (NCBI taxonomy): Eukaryota > Metazoa > Arthropoda > Insecta > Hymenoptera > Cynipidae > Belonocnema > Belonocnema kinseyi. The sequence continues at coordinate 45,765,477 of NC_046661.1, read as the reverse complement.
GCAATATAACTAGAAAAAATCTGCCCCCTTCGCGGGCACATTGTCATCGCGCGCAGCTCGCTTCGCGCTCGGATATTTATTCTTTGCATTTAGAATGCTTGAAAAAAACTTTATCAAAAAGATCTCTTTTAGGTGGCAGTATTTACATGCGTCTTCATATTCTGAATTGTCTACTTAATTAATTATAGTCAAAAATCAAGTTTCTCAAAACTCTGTAGGCTTTGAGGTACACATTCTCACCGTGACACTCGCGCTGTGCACTCGTTTTCCGACCGACATTTGTAAACAGGTTTTGTTGGATTTTTTTCTCGTAACTTTCGTCGTTTTTCTACACATTTTTTTTTTAACGTTATTTTTCACGAATAAAACAAAAAGTACGCGTCCTATCAAGAAGTGATTCTTAACGAAGTTGTAGCTCTTTTTTGGGATAACCATTTTTGTTAATTCATCTTTTTTCATATCCTACATAGTTTGTCCACAAAATGGAATTTTTTATTTTCCATTATTTTTTGTACAATCAAAATTTGAATTTACGATTTTTGAAAAAAATCCAAAAATTTATTATGATAATCTTGTAAGGCTTTCGAAAAGAAGTGTTTTTCTTATCTTGACTTTTATTTATATCGTGCGTTTTTCGGCATCAAATTTTGATTTTCGGCTGATTAAAAAAATTTTGAAAACGCTCTAACTCTGAGAATTTTTTTTTAACAAAAAAAGTCATAAGGATAAATTGTTTGTTCTTTTTAATACTATAAATATCCGTACATAGAATTTCCAAATTCAGAAAAAAGTGGTCTCAAACATTTTCAAAATGCGCTCACTTTTTGAATTTTTATCAAAAATAGCTGGTTCACGAACTCGTCCTTTCGTTTAGGACCTAAAAAAAGTGTGCTAAAGATGAATTTGATTCGTTCATTTTTTCGAGAGTTATCGTGTTTACGGACGGACGGACGGACAGACGGACGGACGGACAGACGGACGGACGGACAGACAGACAGACGCCATCGTAAAAACTATGATTTTCGGATTCAGGGGGTCTCGAAACGTGGAGATCCGTTGAAAAAGTGTGATGTCAAATTTCCGACAATTCTAATACTTTCTCAATCATAAATGATGAGAATGTAAAAACGTATGATAATAGAAAATCATAAAAAAGATTTTTTCAACAAATAATTTGTTTATGAAAAATTTTGTTCTGTTATTGACGAGCACTGTGAACGTCAAATTGATAAAATGGCCATTTTTTCGTCATATTTGTTTGTTTATTTATAAGAAATTGAAAAATCAGGGTTGACAACTCTCTTATAAATCTTAACATCTTTTCTTAAATTTTCGTTGTTCAAATCGCTCAATATTTGTGGGCTGTACGTTATTTTGAACCAAAAATGTCATTTTTTCCTCACTGTGGACCGGGAATGTGAAAATGAAATCATAATGAACTCCCATCTAACACAACGCTGCTGAAGGTTGGTTGAACTTGTCAGCATAAAAAACTAACCAGCTATGACACTTGGTTGAAACTAACCGCCTCTCACCCCCGCCCCCAAACCCTCGTTAATCGAAGTTTTGTGGATCACTGATGTAGGGATTTAATTAAGAAGTTGAAAAAAGGTAAGGCTGATGTTTCGACCTTATGTGCTACATTTAAATCGTAAAAAACAAAATTGAAAATTAGTAAATTCGGTCTTGAGAAACCGACAAAAGTTGCATTAAAATGTTTAATAACAAATTTTTTTAACGAATGCGTATTATTTAAAAAGATACAATGAAACTACGTCTGTTTTAATATCCATGCATGTTATGAATTGTAATAATATAAATTTATGGATATGATATATAAGTGGAGATACAAATTGGAGTGCGAAGCACGAGATACATGATGAGAATGTCTTTGTTAAAGCCGAAGGAGCTTTAACAAAAAAGAAGTCACTATCACCAAATTACTGTTGTCGATGTTTTGACTTTTAGTTTAAAAAAATCTGTGTATAAGTGTAAGGAATATACAAAGACCGAGCGCGGTGCGCGAGGTAAATACATAATCGAGTGCGCGCCCTAGGCGCGCTCAAACTTGCGAACCGCGCGCGCAGCGCGTAATCCAAATGTCCCCGCGAGGCGGGCGGATTTTTTAGTATACAATTCAGTTATTATGGATGAATTAATTTATGTATTTGATTCAAAATTGATTTTTTTTTGCAGAAAACTAATTGTTTCAGTTGAAAGTTGAACTATTTCCATTAAAAAATAGTCAACTAGTCATTAATATTAATATAATATTAACATCAATA
>NC_046661.1:45743440-45763092 GCF_010883055.1 Belonocnema kinseyi | reverse complement strand
CAGCCTTGGAGGAGATTATGTTGAGAAATAAAAAAAAAAATTCTTAAAAACGTTGTTTTTCTTGGTCAGGCCGGAAACTTATCAATCCACCCTCGTATAATGCAGTGAGAGCTTTGGCCGATGCGAACCATAAAACAAAACCAACGGTTGATCATAAGACCAAAAGACGAATGCATCAACTTGCCATAAAGATAGGCTGGACGAGACAGTACGCGCTCCGCATTCAGTGTGTGATTAACTACATCGCATTTGGCAGGAATTTCACCGCCAAGGTTCGAAAGTTCGCGCGCCAACTCCGGACCCGCTATCACACACTTAACAAGTCAAAGCTGCTGACCATCAAACAGCATATTGTTGAAAGAATACGGATACTATCTGACGCGAAGAAAAGTCTAGAGCGGAGGGAGAGGTGGGTCGGAGAAAATCAACAGTTTCTCTCTGACCGATCTCGACTCTTCCAAAACCCCCCAGTTACTGTCGAACACCCACCCAAACCAGAGGAGGTCAGCTTAGACTGGACGAAGACTCAGAAAGTATAAATAGCTTCAAAGAGCTATGTGATGCTCTCATAACACCTGATAAAGAATGCCCACCCATCACTACCGAGGAGGTGAAAAAAGTATTAAGAGGGATGAAGAAATATTCCGCACCGGAACCAGATTGTATCAAGACCTTCTGGTGCAAGAAGTTTCCTTCAACCCATCAGCATTTAGCCCTTATTTTCCCTTCATATTTAAAGTCGGAAGAGCCGATTCCGGAGTAGTCGGTGGAAGGGCGCACAATACTCCTGCCGAAAATAGGCAACTTAGCTGACCCAAAGAATTACAGGCCAATCAGTTGTCTGAACACACTGTATAAGATATTCACAGCTATCCTAAATGATAGGATTGTTCGGGCAATTGAACCTGTGTGGCAAGAAATGTATGAATAACGAGGCTCAAAGAAAAGCGTAACGGGAATCTGTCTTTTGGAAATCTTAAAGGTTCATCCGTAAATAGTTAGGTGCATAGAGAGACTGATGCCGCTTTGGAAACCCAGAATTACTATCTCATCTTGAAAAAGTCGTGTGACAACTAACAAGGTCACCTTTCAGAGAGCTGTCTTTCAGGGCGATACTATGAGCCCACTCCTCTTTTGCCTTACATTATTGCCACTATCTCTTGCACTTCGCCATTCCGACGGATACTTGTGCGGAAAACCTACAGATCGAAAGTATAAGGTTACTTCTGTATTTTACATGGACGATCTTAAGATCTATGCTAAAAAAAAAGAGCAACTACATCTAGCTCTAGGGATTGTCGAACAATATACTAAGAAAATTGGAATGGAATTTGGGTAAGAAAAATGCGCCAAAATTTATTTGAAGCGAGGAAAACTTAATGGCATCCCTCAAGATCCTGAGCTCATTGATAGAAGCGCTATACGACACCTTTGCGCTGGAGAGACTTATACATACCTGAGCTTGCCACAGAGCTGCATTCAGGATGTGACTTCTGTAAAGGATACTCTCCGAAGCAGATACAAACGTCTCATCCGGCAGATTTGGTCTTCTGAACTGTCGGCGAGGAACAAAGTATCTGCAACGAACATACTTGTCGTCCCGGTAGTACTCTATTTATTTGGAGTAGTTCCATGGACGAAGAACGAGCTCAGATCCCTTGATATCGGGACAACAAAGATTATGCACATTAACAAAAGCATGCATCTTAAGTCTTCCGTTCCACGACTGTACATCTCACGCCATCAAGGTGGTCGCGGAATATTGAGTCTTGAATGTCTTCACAACAGGATTATTCTGGGTACAGCACATAGAGTCGCAAATGGAAGAGACCCTCTTCTTAAAATGGTCAGGAATCACGAAGAAGTGGGCAAAGGAGCGTTTTTGTACAAAGCAGCGGAGGAGGCTGCTGAAACATTCTGACTCAACTTCAGTATTAGGTGTGAGCAAAATGCAAAATCCACCTTAACATACCGTCGCCACATTTTGAGCCAAGACATTCTCGATGATAACTGCAGGGCGTGCCATGCACACCCCGAGCATTTAGCTCACATGCGATCTACTTGTCCAAATCATGCGGGAACGACCTATATCCAAAGGCAAAATGCGGCACTAAGAGAGCTTTATTACCATCTCGGTCACTCTTACGGCATTAACCTTAATATCGCTCCTCTAAATGCTCCTAGGGAAACCGAGTCAATTGTCGAGAATGGGAAGTATCGCATATACTGGAACTTTATATTCTCGACAATTGTTTCTGTTGCACACTCGAGGCCTGACATGGTTCTTCTTGACTTCGAGAAGCAAACCATGTTCGTTATCGAATTTTCGGCACCAGCTAACAAAAACATCATAGCCAAGGAGAATGAAAAGAAAGAGAGGTATAGAGAGCTTATAAGGAAGTTTTCACTCGTTAATAGCCTGAGAAACATCCCTGCGTGTCAACAATATGCTAAAACACTTGCGGGAAAAATGCAGAAGGCGGTAGTCCTTGGATCGCTCCATGTTCTCAGGGTGCACGAAACTTTTGCCGGATTGTCGTATTGATTCCGTTACAGACTGTAAACACCTATCTCACGGTCGTGAGACGTGGTTGTGGCTGAAATTTGACCGCGATTTCGCTGGGAGCGGGTGCAATTTTTCAGATTAGCACCCGTTCCCGGCGAAATCCTGCGGTTGTCCTTATGGCATATTTTAGATAATAGTAATAATATCCATATTATATACACCTGAAAATCAACTTATACATGAAATTAAGACTCACGCGAAACATCTAAATCGCCCATTTCTTCAATTTCTTTCAATTGGGGATCGAGATATAAATAGAAGACCACCGAAGTTTTCCGACGCTCTCAGATCGGCAATAATCGTACAGCAGAAAACCTGAGAAAACCGAATTTCGAATCGTGCATTTTTGGCTTACACACGAACTTACAGTGGTAATCATGCACCTTCTGTTTTGCGGCTCCTAAACGGTAGGTATGGTGGGGGTAAATTTCAGGCACGACCTGGCAGCTTTTCCTATTGGATCGAGTAGCTAGGAGTGGGGCAAGGGAACTCCGTTCTGCTCAGGGTAGGTCAACTCTTAAAGGAAAAAATGGACCTGTCACGAACTAGGGCGTGCTGGCCAAGTGGCTGTGATGGGTACAGAATTAGTTCACTGCCCGACATAGATGACGGTAGTTCAGTTTTGAAAACGGATTTCGGGGTGCAGAGGGAGCAGTGGCCATATACATTGCCCCCATGATGCTCAGTAGGATTGCAATGAGTTGGAACCGAAAAACGAAGCTTTACAAATAGATTTAATGCTTTAACGATGATTCATTATAAGAAAAGGAAGGTGTTTCTGGTGTCAGTTGTGTGCAAAATTACGAACCTTGCCGACGTTTCGTGAACATTGCTGTTCAGTTTTTCAGGGCTAACCTTTTGATTATAAAGCTTTACTAAGCCACTAAATTATATTTTGGCCAGCAGTATTTATTAAAATAATAAAATACCACCTCTGATACTGGCGCACACAAGAGCATCATATGCATGTACACGTGTGCTACGCATAGATGCTGCTCAGTTTCTCTGCCCGACGTAGATGGCGCTGAAACATAGGTACATTGTTTTCCACATATTTGACTGACCCTTGTCCTGCTCTACCACGCAGTGGCGCTAATCCTATTTGAAACAGGTCGGGCGAATCTACCTCAGACAGACACCCACCTCCCTCCTCCCCCTGTTCGAGAAAAAAAGGTGTAATAAGCAAAAAAAGAGCGTGAAAACAAATTTATTTCCTCAGGCACTTGTGTAATAAATAAATTCTTGAAATACGTGAATAGCCCGCCAAAATTTCAAACATCAAATTAAAGAACTTTCTTCTAGCTTCATTAAAAAAAAATAATTGATAATAATTTTTCTATACAATAAAGAATCAGCAATTTAAATAGAAAAAGGTATAAGAGATCAAATAATTTAAAATTAAAACTCTAATATACTATTTCACATAAATATTAAACATCCAAATTGTGAGGACTTAAATGATTTATTTTTATCAGTTATTCAAAAATTACTTAAGGTTCTACTCAGTGGCACTAACCCCGAGGAGCATAAACTTCTACTAAGGGGTAAAGATTTCCTATAGTGGTCGGAGGATGGATCGAGAATATCTGAAATATTACTCAATTAAATCATTGTCTTTTTACAAATTTTTGAAAAACTTTTAATGTTTTCAAAACATTAGAAAACAGTTTTATTCATTATTTAGTTTTTACTATTATAATATTGTATAATAAAGAGATTGAAATACGAGAAATGTTCAAATGACTCGAAAGTGATCTGAAAATCTAAAAATAATTAAAATTAATAATATAGGTTGAAAAATTATATATGGGTTCGAGCATATGGCTGGCTTGATGATAAGTTAGACAAATTTGTACTGTATTTATAAAAAATGTTTAGGCAAAATTTATGAATCAATTTTTTTCTACGATATATTTATTGTAATCGAAAAAATTAATCAGGATACGTTCTTGCATCGCTTATAATTGCCAATTTAAAAAAAATGCTTAGTTATTTAACTCTGATCTACTTTTTCTCCAAATAGAATTTTTGTACCCGTTTTATTTATTCTGGCATGCAGCAAAGGGATATATTTTAGAAGCATTCTTTTACATACTTTTCAAAACTCAAAGATACTTACGAAATGGTGCTCTCATATGTAATATTCGCGAACCTGTTGATAAATATAAATTTAATCGTGCGAATTATGGATTTGTGCACGTTCTGTTTTATTTCACTTTCTTTACTTAATTATTTTCCCTTTTTTCTCGTGCATTTTCAGTTAATTTATTTACTCAATATATATATCTCAATTTTCGGGACCCCTCCCCCTCTCAAAACAGGTCGGGCGGCCGCTCGACCTGCCCCCTCCCGGGTTGGCGCCCCTGCTACCACGACTCGAGTCACTACCCCTCCGGCGAATAGTTATTGTTAAAAACAAACATTTGGTCCTTCACAGGTTATTCACCGGCAACTTCATACAATGCTGCGTCGCACTAGCAGGTGTACCAAACTGTACTATGCAACTGTATAATAGCATCTTACGCGTGGCGTTCAGAGCGCGCTATCTTGCCTTGAGACGAATCTCCGTGAGTGTAGGGCAAGGCTCACCAGAAGGCAGACATTGACTGCACCGTCGTTTTTCTTTATTCTTTATGAATTTTAATTCAAAATTCTCCAAATTTTTCCACAAAGCTTTAATTTCAAGTTTAATTTGCAGACAAATTTGATTCACTTTGTAAATTAAAAATTAAATTGAAATTGGAAATTAATTGTATTGTAAATTCGAGTACAAAAGTTAAGACCCCCTGGCGTGAATGACGGCGAGACGTAATTCACTGTGACCGTAACCCTTCGCTCGATTTCTGGAAAACGAAGAAAAAAATGACAGAAAAACTTGGTGGTAATCATACACTTGCCATGGCAGTCGGTACCTGCTTGAAGTGGCCAGCCCTGTTGTAAAGAGTGAGGGGTGCAAGCGGTATCAATGTTGTCCTTACTCAATATTTTGCTCAGCGGCAAGAGCATGTTAAGAGTATATGCAACGCCATTAAAATTTAAAAAAGCTTGGTGCAACGAGATAAATATGAATGCAGTAAAGGCACGTTTGACGGGAATAATCACAAAATGGTCACGGAAAGAAGCGAACATTCGAAAAGCGATTATTTTAAATTGGTACATTTTTCTCAAGCAGAGGAATAATATTTAGCATCAAAGGCTTATTTAAATGACTACCTTGATCATGTCGAATTTAAAGCAGCTAAAAGTGAATGCAGTTCGGTTCATCATGACATGCCCAATTTTAGCAATCGAACCATTTTTCCGCGATCAGAATTGCTGAAGTTTTCCGGGATTTATGCGGAGTGGTCCACTTTTAGCACTTAGATGGTTGGTGATGATTTATAATGACCTAAAGTGCCAAAATTGCACAATCTGTTTGACAGGTGAGCCGGCGCAACTGATCGCTAACATCTCACCAGCAGCGGATAATTTTGAGAGAGCATGGGAGACATTATTGGCCAGACACGAAAATAAGAAACTTCTTATAGTTAGTTGACAAAACTGTTTAATTTACCTTTCATGTCAATAGAGAACGCATCAGAGCTCCGTTCTTTGCTGAACGATTTAATCGAGGCAGTCGGCGCATTGGCTTCTTTAAAATGGCATGCTTGTTCAGCGATTGGATTCTACAACTGGCAAATCCTGAGGTTTTTATTTGGGCCAGCACATGGTAACGGCCTGTACTAATTTTCGTCAGAAGACTATCAAAGAGCGGAGGGAGATGGTGTAGCAAAATGGATTATGTTTCAACTGTCTGAGTAACCATTACATAAAATCCTGTGGTTCTAACCACCGGTGCCAATTATGTAATTGTTTCCATCACACCTTGCTGCATTGCTCCTCTAACAAATCCATCTCTGAGCCCAGATCCATTGACAACTATGTAGCTCTTCCTAGTCTGGAATCACTTGTCACAAACAACCATATGTATAAACGGGGGGTGCTCCTGGCCACGGTTCTGGTAAATACCGAAGGATCTGATGGAGGGCGCCACCATACCAGAGTTCTACTAGACCAAGGAGCTCAAGCTTCCTTTATTTCGGAAACACTTGTACAGTGACTTCGGCTACCTCGTCAATCATTGATAATCACTGTTTTGGGCATTAAAAGCCATCGATCCAGACCGACGTGAGGTATTGTGAACAACGAAGTATGCTCACGCATCAATACTGCGGTAACATTTTTAATAAAAGCTATAGTAATGTCTCAGCTCATCTCTTACTTTCCACCTGATGGTCTTGTCGTTAAGAACTGACGCTATTTGAAGGGTTTGTAATTAACAGACCCCTTCGTTCAAAACAGGAGGGGGGGAATGATTCTAGGGGCGGATGTTTACGCTTACGTTCTTGAGGAGGGATTAAGGAAAGGAGCACTGGGTACTCCGACCGCTCGACAGACATTGTTAGGTTGGATATTGACGGAGCTCATGTCTGATGAGTTCATTTCAGGTTTATTTAATCGTGAGTTTACAAAGTACGGTAGACCATGAACTATTATCATTGTTCTGTAGGTTTGATGTCCAGGAAAATATACCTGCAAATTTGTTTAGATCTAGTATGGCTGAGGATGAGTGTGGGAAGCTGTATGTCTCCACTTAGGAACGAACGTGTAAAGGTCGCTATGTCGTCTCCCTTCCACTCAAAGATGGCTTAATGGAATTGGCCAATTCTCGAGCGGCCGCTCAACATGCTCTTTTTCAGATGGGAAGGCGTTTTCTAAGGGACCCAGAACTGCATTAGGCCTACGCGTATGTCAACGAGGAATATGCGCAACTCAGACAGATGGAGTTGGTTACGAAGGTCGAGGACTTCTACTAATTACTGGGTACTATCTTCCACATCATTGTATACTCTAGTAGAGTAGTTCAAGCACACAACTATGGGCGGTGTTCAGCATTTCACAACGTACAGAGACAGGATTGTCTGAATGATCTACTGTATCCGAGCCCGAAACTTCAAACGGAATTGGCTGAGGTAATTCTCCGATGGCGGAGATACGCAGTCGTTTTCACGGCGGACATCGAAAAGGTGTTTCGTCGTATCTGGATCCATCCAGAGGATCTTACCTTCCAGAAAGTGCTCTGGACATCGTCACCGAACGTCACCTCTTGCTACTGATATCTCAAGGGAAGAGCTTTACGTCGATGACGTTCTCTCAGGTGCCGATTCTTGAGAGGAAGCTCGAGAAAAGAGCCGACAAGTCAACCCATTGCTAATAACAGGAGGTTTCACTTTTAAAAAATGGCTACCCAACCGAGAGGATGTTTTGGTAGGAATTCCATCTGAGTTTTGAGAGAAATATACTTCCTTTTCTTTTGAACAGGACCCTACTTTCATATCATTGGAGATCTTATGACAACCAACTTCTGATTGTTTCCGTTTTCAGATGCAATCACCTGTGGCAACTAAGAGGGCTATTTTCTCTGAAATTGCTCGTATTTTCGATCCGATCGGATGTTTAGCTCCGGTTACAGTCCGGGCCAAAATTTTGATGCACAGTCTGTGGGCTTTTAAATTGGATTGGGATCAAGCTCTGCCTGACGACTATGTCAAAACCTGGATGAAGTTCCGCAAACAACAGCCGGAGCTCACGTCGCTGATCATTCCGCGATGGTTGGATTGGTCTTCGGACATCGTGTGTGAGCGGCACGGCTCTGGCGATGCCTCTGATGAAGCGATAGAAGACGTCATTTATTTACGGGTCAAATTACTTAATCTGGAAATCCTCGTTACACTTGTGATGGCAAAAACGAAGGTCGCGCGGTAAGGAGAAACTTCGATTTCCAGGTTGGAACAATGTGCGGCCCTTCTTTTGGTTCGTATAATGGCTCTCTTTTGGATTCGAGGTCATCCCCTGCGTTGGATGACATACATTTCCATCCGAGTATCTGAGATTCAGACTACTTTGCCAGTTCTGATAAGAACCACCTTGGCGGCTTCTTACGAAGATCTCATCGTTGACGAAACTGTTAAGGGTTACTACAATTTTTCTGAAATTCATAGAAAAACTACGCAAAAAGCTTATGGACAGACCACCTTGTCATCTTACGTCTGCGATGCATGATTTTGCTCTACGGCGTTTAATTGGACATACTACCTTAATCAAAAAGTACCCGGAATTTATTTTTAAAATTAAAAATATAAGTTTATTCTTGAATATTGATGTGGTCCCTTTCAAAATAATTCCCATCGACTGCCATGCACTTATGGCAGCGCTTGATCCAGCTCTCAAAACATATTTGATACTCAATTTTCGGTATGCCCATCAGTGCCGTTTTCGATTTTTGTATTATCTCCGATCGGCTGCTAAAACGCGTTCCGCGTAGTGGTTTTTTCAGTCGATCGAACAAAAAAAAGTCACAGGGAGCTAAATCTGGCGAATTTGATGGCTGAGAAATTGTATTAGTTGAGTTTTTGGTGAGAAACTCACGGATAATAATGGCATTGTGCGACGGTGCATTGTAATGGTGCATTGCAAAAATCGAAATTCGAAAAAAAGCAGATGCACTCAAAATTGCGTTACATTTACAAATGTCAAGCTAGAAAGCTGCAATTCGCAGGGAATATTGTTAAAAGGTGTGACAACTTACATAAATTAAAAAAATGTGAATCGCACAGCAGGGGACGCCACACGGTGATGATTCCGGGAACTTTTTGATCAAGGTGGTACACAACAAGAGTATTTTTTCAAAGATATTCGTAGGGTTTAGAAGGGTCATTCCGAGACAACAGGTAGTCTGTTGTTAAAACTTTTATCTTTCTTAGATAAGGAGGGCTTGTTGAGATTTGTAGTTCGTTTAGCACATGCCGTCTTCGGCGACGATGAGCGTTGCCCGTACATCCTTCTCAAGGTCTCTCCAATGTCAGTTCTAATCATAAGAAATGGACATCAATTTATTATGTATAGTGGCTCTCAGCTAAGACTCTCATATCTTCGGAGAAGATACTGGATCTTATCAGGTCGGCCGGCGTTAAAATCCGGCAAATAGCTATTGTTAAAAACAAATATCGTCTAAGTCCAAGAACCGTTTTCTATTTGGATTTATCCGGCTTTGAAGTGTACATTGAAAACGGAAACTTAAATTAATTGGCCGACGGAATCCTATAAGGCTCTATCCGGGACTTTGTCAGAACTTATATTAGAAGACTCTTTTCATCTATGTCCAAGAACCGTTTACCAAATGGATTTATCCGGCTTTGAAGTTAACATTGGAAATAGAAAATTAAATTATTTGCCTCGTGGACTCTTATGTGTTGCTATCTGGGACTTTGTTGGAATTTATATTAAAAGGTTACCCTAGTAATAATACCCATCGAGGTTGATAAAGAACTTTTGTACTTCATTTTTTTCATTATTTATTATATTTTGATAGATATATTTTGATGAACACTTTTTAAATATCGAAAGAAAAAAATATATGGAGCCGTTTTTAAAATAAGTAAAATTTAATTTTAAAGCGTTTGTAAATACATTTTTTTTAAGTGTATTCAAAGGTTTCAATTTTTCTTATAACTACTTATTATAATCATGGCCGAAATTTTGTAACCAAACTCTAAGCTGATCGATAATATAGTGAATTAGAGTGCGCGGTAGAGTGAAAGTTTAGGCAGGATTCGAATCCTCAGCAAGTGCAATTGTTCAAAGCGTTTAAGCGTGCGATTATATGTGTAAGGTGCCGTATTAACAAATTGTGTACTTAGAAACTGTAAAAAATGAAGATTATATAACAATATGTTTAAAAATCACCTTATTTGTCGTTGAAAAATCCGGATAGGGCCCAATAAAATGCCGCATAGGGAATTATAGGCAGCGGAAATATTTCGCATAGATCTGAATAAAAAAAACAGATGAGCCAAATTTATCAAACCATTTAAGCATCCGCACAGAACCCGACAAAGTGCTGGATAGGGAAATTTAGGGACCGACAATATTCCGTATAGATGCGAATACAAAAACAGATCGAGAAAAAATTATATGCACTGTTCAAGTGCCAGATAAAATCAGATGAAAAGTAGGGCACAAATAGCATATAAGTTTCCGAAAAGAACCCGAAAAAGAACCGAGCAGTGTAACATGCGGATCGAAAAAATTTCGTATAGGCACAAATACAAAAATAAAGCGAATAAATATTATGGACCGGTCAATTGCCGCATGGAACCGGATAAAAAAGGAAACAAATACCGTTTAAGTTTCCGGATAGAAACTGATAAAAAACCCGTATCCTATCCGGAGTTTTAAGCAGGGAAGTCATTCAAAGTATTTGAAATTATTCCTAGGAATTTTATAGGGTTTCAGAGAAACGTATAGGATTGAAGGACTTCAAGGCATTTAGAGATTTTTTCAAGTTTAATAGGTTAGGAGAAATTTTAATGCTAATAAGGCATAAGTATTTCAAGATAAATAAATATTCATTTTTTGTATGGGGTTGATAGCCAGCGAAGTATTAGTAGTCATTTTGTTATGTATTGTCAAATTTGAAGTGTCAGAACTTGTATTTTTGACTTATTAAGCCTTTTTTCACGGAACACAATTTAGGATATGAAAAATGGGAACAGTAAATAATCGCGTGCAGAGCCCGCGCGTTTGTTGATTTGTATTTTAAAAAAGAAAGTTTAAAATCTTATTCATCTTTAATGAAATTGTGCTAAACTTTTTCATCTCCCCATAAAAAGGCACAATTAGTAATTATTCATTGTGTAAAAAATCGCCAAATATCTTAAATAAAAAATCCGCCCGCTTCACGGGCACATTCTCATCGCACTCGGCTAGCTTCGCTCGCAAGTTTGAGCATGCCTAGGGCGCGCGACTTTTGGTTATCGCGCTTCGTGCTCGATAATATACTAATCTCGCGTTCCGTGCTCGGTCATTGTATATTCTTCACACTTATGCAGAGATTTTTTTGAACTAAAGCTCAAAGCATCAACAACAATAATTTCGTGATAGTGCACTCTCCTTTGTTAAAGCTCCTTCTGCTTTACCGAACACATTCGCATCACATATCTCATGCTTCGCACTCGAATTTGTACCTCAAATTGAATATCGTTTCCATAAATGTATATTATTACAATTCATAACATGCACTGATATTAAAACAGACGTAGTTTCATTCTCCCGTTTAAAAAATGCGCATTCTTTAAAACAAATTTTTTTATTAAACCTTTTATGGCAACTTCTGACGGTTTTTCAAAAACTGAATTTGCTCATTTCCAATTGTATGTTTAAGATTTAAAAGTTACACATACGGTCTTCACATCAGCCTTACCTTTTTATATTCTCATCAAGGAAGGTATTAGATTTGTGTAAAATTTGACCCCTCCCCCCAGTTTTTGTCAAATGTCCACGTTTTGAGACCCCCTGAATTCGAAAAACAGGTTTTTACGAATATTTCTGTCTGTCTGTATGTCTGCATGTCTCTCGGTATGTATGTCTGTCTGTCTGTGGACACGATAACTTTTGAAAAAATTAATCTATTAGATTGCCCTTTGGTACACACGTTTAGTATCCTAAACTAAAGGTCAAGTTCGTTAGCCAGCTAAAGTTTTCAAAATCCATAAAAACAAACTAAAATGAACGATTTAAGCCGAATAACGCATGATACGAAAAAAAGTCTGGGAATAAAATCGTTGCTTTTTGAAAGCCCTACAAGATTATGATAACAACTTTTTCAATTTGGCCAAAAAGTTGAAAATTCAAAATTCGATCGTACAAAAAATTTTTGAAACCACATTTTTTCCAGATGTATAAATTCTATGCACGGTTGTTTATAGGAATTCAAAACTTAAATAATTTATCCTTTTAACTTTTTTTTATTAAAAGAAAATTATCAGAGTTAGAGCATTTCCAAAATCCAAAAATCAAACTAAAATGAACATTTTAAGCCAAAACGACGCATGTTATGAAAAAAATCAGGGGAAGAAAAACTTTGCTTTTTGAAAGCCCTACAGGACTATGATAACAACTTTTTTAATTCTCTCGAGAAGTCGAACGCTCCAAATTTGATCGTACTAAAAATAATGAAAAATCCAAAAATTCCATTTTTCGGTCAAACTATGCAAGATACGAAAGAAATGAAATAGCTCAAATTGTGCGCCCTGGAAAGAACTACAAATTAAGAATGAATCACTTTTCGATATAAGCTACGAGAAAAAATAAGACAAAACATGTTCATCCATAAAAGAGCTATAATTTTTGATAGGACAGTTAGTTTTTGCTTTAGTCGTAAAAAATAACATTCTAAATAAAAATATTAAATTTGTTTGAAAAAAACGACACAACCGATGAACTTAAATTACCAGATAAAAGTTGTTCTCCTAAAAAGATCTATAAATTTATTATTAATTGTTTTTCGATAGGACGAGTAGATTTTCTTTTGCTCGTAAAACATAAGATTAAAAATTAAAAAATTAACTTTTTGGAAAAGGCACAGAAAAGACGAAAGTCCTTCTGAGTACTATAAATAATTGTACAGCGAATTTTTGAATCTTGAAAAAAGTGGCCTCAAATATATTTGAAATGTGCTCACTTTTTGAATTTTTATCCAAAATTACTGGCTAACGAATTTGACCTTCATTTTAAGATACTAAAAGAGTTTACCAAAGGACAATCCAGTCCCTCAATTATTTTAAAAGTTATCGTGCTAAAAAAAATCATCCTCGAACGGACAGACAGATATACCGACAGACGCATTAGTAAAAACCTATTTTTCGGATGCAGGTTGTCTCAAAACGTGGACATTTAACAAAAACTGGGGGGGGGGGAGATCGAAATTTACACAAATCTAATACCTTCTCTGATTAGAAAGTAAAAATGTTTTCATCAACGCTAATTGAACACGATGTTTCTGTAGCGTAGACATTCAAATGTTATTTCAGATTAAAGTGATACCCCACTGTTTGCTATGAAACCAATATAAAACATGCTGATATTTTGCATATTTTAAAATATTATGCGGCATCTTCCATCGTATTCGTAAACGTCTTCATATCGTCTAAAGGAATTTTTAAATACATGTTTTTTACATTCTCATTCTGTATATCTGCCTGTATGTCTGTCTGTTTCTCTGTATGTATGGTTACCTGAATGTTGTAGCCACGCTAAGTTTTGAAGGATTTGTCCAATCAAGTCAGCCTTTGATACACTTCTTAAGGTTTCCAAAATAAAGGCTAATTGCGGTAATCAGATATTTCCAACCAAAATTTAAAAATTTAGAGCATTTTTAAAATTAAAAAAAAAATTTTTAATTAAAAATTTGTTGTCAAAGTTTCTCATAGATGAGTAGAAGACTTGCAAATTATCCAAATAAAATTTTTAATTTCGATGAAAATTAGAAGAGTTATATACTTTTGAAATTTTTGAAAATATTGCGAAAAATAAAAAATAAATATTTTTCTAAACGATCAGAAAATTTCATTTAAATTTTTAACTAGATATCAGATATATTTAGAAACAAGGTCAGTTAAATTTTGCGATTAGAGAAAAATTTTAAAAGTTTGAGCTTTTTCAATATTTGAATAAAATTTTATGAGTTTTAGAGATTTTTGTCAAATTGTCTGATACGCGTCAAAAAGAATTGCAAATTATCCTAATGATATTTTTAAAATTCGATAAAACTTTAAAAAGTTGTATGCCTTTCAACATTTTGAAAATTTTCTGAAAAAGGAAAAAAAAAGTTTTTAATAGTTTAAGAAGTATCAATCCAAATTTCTACTTGATGTAAAATATATGTTTTTCGAAACTATTGGCATGAAATTTTTAAATGAGACAAAAGTTCCAAAAGTTGGATAATTTTAAAATTATGCAATTTTGATATTTTAAGAGATCCATGAGCTTAAAACGTTATTTTTAGTAGATTTTAACAATATTTTCAAATTATGTTGATGAAGTTTTTTAAGTTATCACGAAGTTCGAGCGCGAAGCGCGAGTTTCGTAATGAGAATGTAATCTTCACAGCTGTAGATGCTTTAAGAACCTTCTTTGAAATCAAATCGAAAAAAATGCAGTCACAATTTATGACTGTAATTCCTCACAAGCTTAAATCACAGTTTTCGATTTAAGTTATAGTATTTACAATATTTGAAAAAATTTAGTTAAAGTGTTCGCATTAAACGTACGAAAAGAAGCGCGAAGCTTGAGAGCGTACTTGCGCGCAGTGCGCAATGAGAATGTGCCCGCGCAGCGGGAATATTTTTTTTAATACAGTTCACATAATACAACTCTTAAACTACATTGCATGTATTAAGTAAACCAGATAAATTTAAAATAACATGAAAAGTATTCTTTGTTATACAGGAGAATATTATATTATGGTAACCGAGAAAATTCTCCAAATGAAAAAAGTTACACAAAGTGGACAGAGCTAGATGGTGCGATGCGTGAAACTTTAATTTCCAATCCTCAGGAATTGTTTCCACCAAAACGTTCCGCACTAATGAGATTTTACTTCACTCTGTGGACCCCTCCCGTCCTAATGCGACTGGACGGTCATTCGAATAAACCAACTTTTTCGTGTGACCAGACTCAAATATTTAAACTAGGTAGAAAACTGTCACTGGAGAAAATAAATTTTAGAAAAAGTTCCCATTCAGTATCGCATCACGGTAAAACAAATTTTATTTCAAAGGTGCCTTTTCATTTGGAACAAGCAAATACCAGATACAACATTTTAAAACGACAAAATGGTTACTATGAATGATAGATTTTCGTCATGAGAATATTTGCTGAGAAAATTTTGTTTTCATTAAAAGCAGAATCTAGTCTTTCAGTAATAAAATACGATAATGTTTTTATACTTTGGAGTGTTTTATATTGAATATTTTTCCGACATTAAAATAAATAATTCTCACTTCTATAATACTGTTAAAGGCAAAATTCTTTTATCTCTTTCCCATCCCCTTTATCTGCCCTCTCTTTTCTCTATCCAATCCCTTTCATCACCTTTGTCCCTTCATTTTACAGTCTATAAACAATGCTACCTTCTCAATTATCCTCCCCTGTTCTCCTTTCTTCCCCTCAATATCCTCCCTCTTCTCTCTTCCCTGCCAAATCTCACCATCGCTGCACCCTTATCGTCCCTTTATCTCCTAACTCCCCCGCCCCCCAGGTAATTATTATGGTACGTGGCTTTGGAATACTTTTGGCTGTTTTTAAAAAACTTCTAAATAAGAGATAACAGATAGAGAAGCATTAAAGGGAGAAAACAAAAGGAATCACGAGAGGAAGAAGAAACGTAAAAATATAAGGATTCAAAGGAAATCATGGGCTTTCAGCCACTTTCACCTTTGGTTTTTTTCTAATCGCATTTCAGTGATACCCTACATTGAAAAACATAATTCTTAGCACCAAGTAAATTTATTTACTTTAACCCTATTTTCTTATTGTGTTTACGTAAATTCTTATTTCCTTGGGGGAAGAAAATATTTCATTTAATTGCTAGAATTAAATTATTCATAACAAATAAACATTTATTCCAACGAAGTAATCATTTTTTTAGGTTGTGTATACAAAGCCGGTACCGGTAAAAAACATTGTCGGTACCGGTAAAAAAAATGATTGGTACCGACAATTTGTTTTTTACCAGTTTTTTTAACAAGCATATTTTAAGAATAGTACCTAGACTGTGGGAAGAAGATATTAAAAAATTATTTTTTTTACAAATGTGTTTACTGCTACTGTTCGATGTTAAATATCGCTCATCTTGCTAGTTTGTTTTCTAGACTAAAAATCCTTGGAAAAATGTTATTGTTATTTGTGTGACTAGTCACAGAGGTGCCTTCTAGTCCGACAACACGTTGTTGGAAAAGAGTAGGTATTTTGATCAAAATTATTTCTGTGACTAGACACTCGATGAATCTATTCCTTAAATTTCACGAATTCCTTAAAGGTGGAGTTTACATGCGACTTTAAATTATTTCTTTGACCAGTCACAGGGGTGCCTTTCCGCCTTTACTTTGTTTGGAAGTTATTATGTATATTTCCATGGAAATAACTCCAAACAGAAAATTTTTTGTTCTGTATCTTGGCGTCCAAAAAAGGATCTAAACGTTGAGTACCTTTGGGCACCGTAAACCTATATAAAATATTCCAAAAAGATAAATGAAGTAATTTGTAATCCATTCTTTGGGTTTTACTCCCTTAAATTTCCCGTAAAACTGAAAAAATTAATGTTCTATCTCTTATAGTTTGGGATATTTGACCTTCAGAAATTATTTTTAGTGAAAAATTTGTCTGAACATTTGTTTATTTTAGTTTTTTGAATTAATAAATACGCCTAAAGTTCCAGAGTCCTTTTACTTAATTCCATTTATGTAATTTTTCCAGGCATTGAGATTTTTCTATATAAATTGATTCTGGTGACATTTCAGTTTATATATGAAATAGTCAAAGGAAATAAAAATCCAAAAAAATTGTGAATAGACAAAATTTATTACGTGATTTATAACTGCAATATTATATTTAAAGAGAGCCCGTTGCAATATGTCTGAGTAATCTGAATATTTAATTTAGTAGATACTTTATATTTTGCCCAGGCAGTTTGGAAATTGTAGTGAATAGATTCTGTTCATAGTTTTTAAAAAAATCCAAGCCCAATCTAATTTTCTTTACAAATGGTTGCCATTCTCATGTATTCAATTATAAAATCATTTCGCTTAAGCCCATTTACTTTAATAGTACTATTTCTTGAAAAATAGTATGTTCCAATTACATATTTTAGATTTCTAATAGAGTTACTAGCTAATTTTAAAGAATGCTATGAATTTGTAAATTTCCTAAATCCAAAGTTAAAGCACCATATATGTAAGTCTATAACACTTTTTACAGTCATGTACATACTGAAAGGTATGACACTATATTTGTTATTTAAAATAAACGTTAGTGTATTAGTCACTAAAAAATATCTAAATTATAAGTGTTATTATGTTAAATAGGGTTCGACCTAAGTAGTGTCCAGTAAAAGTCGCGTCCCATTTTTGTAAAGTACAATCATAATTAAAATCAATTTAGTGATATTTATTAACTCTTATTGATTTTCAAATTTATAGTCAACCTACATTTTCTAACTTATTCGAAGATTATAAAGGAACGAAAGAGGAAATAAATAATTTTTTTAATTGTTTAATAAATTGAACAAACCTTAATTATAGTTCAATTTTATTAGTTAAAATGTTTCGTATGGAATGTAAATACATTAAAATTCTGAGAAAAAGTTAAAATATAATTATTTCTCATTTTATAAATAATATCAATTCAATGCCTGAACAACCTAATCAGTTGTGCCCCGCCTAATAACAAAAAATTCTTAACAGAAAAAATGCTGGAAATCTCAAATTGCTGTCTAACATTCTTTGCCCGACAAATCAGTCTTGAATCTTTGTAAAAAAACCCCAGTTATATCTGTCTGAAAGACTTTATTTGATTGAAAATGATGTGTATACATTATATAGTGGATATTCTGAAAATGAGAAATTTGCAAAAAACTGATTGAAATTGATTTTATGTACCTGTTCTAAACCTGTCCAAATGCATTCAATATTCAGAGGATTTTTTGGTTGCCAAATCATAGACTCCAAGCCGAAGAAGCTCCTTTATGGAACATCAATCTAGGGATGTTTTCTTTTTGGCCTCAAAACGATCATGGGTATCACAGAAATGCGATTAGAAAAGACCGTAAGGTGGAAACCCTTTTGGGTTGCATGGTAAATCAACTAAAAAGCACCTTTCCCAAAATTGAATTTGGCCGTTTTTAGATTAGATTGAAGAATTTTTTACTGTTCGTCCCATAAAGATTAAGCGATACAAGTAGCAATCGGAAGAATAAGTTTCTCGGTCTCTTGAAAAAAAGGAGGGCGTAAAGCACATTGCCAGTGCGAAACGGTAAGCGCACTCGAAACTACTGTGTTTATTAGATTGAACACACAAAGCCGTCGCGCATCTAACTCGCTTTTGGTCTCCCTTGAAATTGTAAACTGTGGCGTTAAGCTGAAGCTGACAGGGTGAAAACTTATTTCCGGTCTGGTCGCATGGTGGTTCAACTTTCTCGAGACAGTGGCGAACATTCGCTTCTACAATAGCTAACCACAACACATCAGCATGGAGCATAAATTCATAACTACTGTGGACATTCAAACGGTCAGAACTGCAGTTGACAATATTGGCCTGAGATGTACTATAAACTGTACACTCTAACTGTATTTGTGCAAAAACTTTTCATGGTTTGTATTTATCTACTCAGCCTGATTTGATTTCTCAAACACTTGTTAAAAATTTTATCTTATACACTAAATTATATCTACGCATGGAGAGAAATTTCGGGAGATTAATTTACGACACTGCTCCTTGATTTTTTTACGCTTTAGCTCGAGAACTAAGATCTCGGAACCCTGGCTTTTAAAGCATAGGTCTCGAAGTTTTAGGCATTAGGCCACGCCCCTTCGCTCTCAGGTTTCGAATTATATGATTTTAGATCATAGAATCCGAGACTTTAAATCACATAATAATTGTAGCTCTAAAATCAGGCGCTTCCGTGAATTAATCTCTTGAAATTTCACTCCGTGCGTAGAGGAGATAGCTCAAATATGGCACACCAACTCCTTTTTGATAGATTGCCGGGATTCTATGAAATGAAATTGAATAAATAAAAGATCATTCGAAATATAATTTTGAAGAATATAATGTGCAGCGAACTTATTTGCAATTGTTGCAGATCCATAGGGCCGATAATGCTCCGATGCAACCACTGTCGGTTCATTCATTGCAGGTACTCTACCAAAGATTCCTCCTCTAGTTAAGGGCATGTGACACAGCTAAATACCTATATTACCGACCACAGTTTTTCAGTTCACTGAATGTTTTTTTGAACCTAAGAACTTTTTTTGTAAATAAAATATCGAGCTGAAACTTTGGGAAATATATTAGAGTAAAATAAAGTACGTTTAGGTACTCCATTTTAGTAGGAACTTCACTGAAAATTATTTCATCTTTTTTCTGAACCTCAACATTTTTAGAACGTTCGAACTTTTTTTATACATAAAATATCGGTCTCAAACTTTGA
>NC_046661.1:45731539-45743340 GCF_010883055.1 Belonocnema kinseyi | reverse complement strand
TTTGTACTTAAACGTAGTTTTCTTTCGGCTCTTGCATTTCTCAAAGTTTGAGACCGATATTTTATGTATAAAAAAAGTTCGAACGTTCTAAAAATGTTGAGGATCAGAAAAAAGATGAAATCATTTTCAGTGAAGTTCCTACTAAAATGCAGTACCTAAACGTACTTTATTGTACTCTAATACATTTCCCGAAGTTTCAGCTTGATATTTTATTTACAAAAAAATTTCTTAGGTTCAAAAAAATATTCAGTGAACTGAAAAACTGTGGCCGGTAATATAGGTATTAGGCTGTGTCACATGCCCTTAATCGAAGAAAATGCATTAAGTACGTGAATACATGAATTCATTCTTTTTAACAATCAGAAAGGTAAATAATAGCTAATTGTGATTTTTTTGTCAAAAAAAAGTGTGCCATATTGGAGCCAATCTTGGTGTGCCATATTCGAGGCACTGCCTGAAAATATTGATGTCTAAAAGTCATAACCTCTAAAGAGAAGCGTCTCATTATCCCCTTTACAATACTATTCTACAACCCTTACTGTACTACTGCAAGCAACATTTATTAATAAAACTGCATTCACAAGATAATAAATATGTAAACATTTAAGGCTCATCTGAAATGAACTCGAGGATGACAGTTTTTATATATTTTTATCTCACGCTTCCAATAATCCACAGCTATCGCCGATCAATGAAACTGACACATTTTTCTACTACACTAAAAAGCATTCTAATCCTGCTATTATCACAAAAGTACATGTTTTAGTTTGTCAGAAATCCAGGTGTGCCATATTCGAGCCCTATGCAATATTCGAGCCATCTCCTCTAATGTTCAATAAAAATACTGTAAAGAGCAATATGAGGTATTTAAGTAATAACTTACTTTCTTTTCGACTTCAACTTGATCGGGTCCTAAGGAGCGATCTGCCCTCGGGACCGAGAGAGTTTTATAGTCTTCGATCGTATATGGTTGATAGGATATACTTCTCCTAGACGAGCGCAATTTACTATCAGAAATGCTACTTGAGACGGGCTTATCCTGTAAATAAGTTTTTTTTTACTAATAATTACTGACTTTTAAGGCAGTGGAAAAATTACATTTCATGATTATCGGAAACATTATTGGCAACTAAGTACTGAAAAAGGAATGTGATAAAAATTCATGGATTCAATCTTATAACCGGAAAATGTAGCTATACGGGGTTTACTTAATGTTCTACTTCAGTATATATTTTTCAACTCTTATTAGTTTTACAATTTATGTGATTTGTGTGTTATTTTATGATTGCAGAATAATTTCAGATTATTTTCAATGCGAAGGAAAGTGAATGTACGTCCTTACAAGTGTTTGCCGATGATTTCAGAGTTTGTGGATTGATTGTAGAGGATTGCACGTCATTTCGGGATAGAAAGAGAAAAGTACTATTATATTTTGACAAAATGGAACATGTTTATATAAATGAAACGAAATTTTTTGTAACAGAAAAAAGAATACAGATTCAGACCATAATTAAATACAGCATTCTACCTAATCGTCCATCGTCAGAGATTTTCATTCAAAAGTATGTTTCCCTCATTCTATGTGTATTTTGTACGCTTCATATAATGAAAATATTGTCTTTAAAAGAATTTCATTACTCTATAAAATCCAATTTCAACAGGCTGATTCTGAAGATTGGCGCAATCCAGGGTCTCGCAGGATCTGCCTGTCCGTGGTTCTTGCAAGTTTTGCTCCATCAAACGACGATAGAAACTTAGTTCGCTTTGATCATCCCCAGAGGTCGAAGAAGAACCTCGACTATCAACATCTGTGAGATGTCGCTCGTGCAGGCTGTCACCACAAATCGACAGGGTAGAACCCTCCGGGGAAAAAATACACTGTTTTCTCTCTGCACCTGCAATATAAGAAAACTCCGTTTTGCTCTTTTATCTTTTCATTTTAAAAAAACTAGCTGCCTCCCTTAGGTAATCGATGGCCGTCGATTTTCACGTGCAAAGAAAACAAGTTAATCTTATCACACACCTCTGAAATATCTCTAATAGAAACATGAACTCAATTGATACATGTAATTTAACTTCGTTCTAAACAACATAACTTCTCTTTAGCTAAGTTAATGGTGATTACATTTTATTACAAATTAATATTGAAATTAAATTTGGAATTATTAAACAAGGGAGAGTTCCATAATGCTATAAGAAGTCTTATGGGTAGTGAAATTAATACTGCAATGAATTCTAAAGAATACAATGTCAGACTGCATCAGGAAAATGTTTTAAATGGAAAAAATGAAATATAATCAGCCGGATGGTCGAAACTTATTCAGATACGACTACATGTTACTGTCTCATAGCAAATAGCTACATTTTTCTCGAACTCAATTTCATGTACTTTAATCAAAAATACATTTTTTTATTTAGAGCACAAACTGTAGCAGTGAACCCTAGACTAGAGTGAGTGCAGGTTTTGGGGCTGACCTTGGACAAAACTCCCTAGACAATGGTCCACTCCAAAAGTAAGCAGTTAAGTGCGAGTGAGTGCCCCCCTCTCCCACCCCAAAGCTCCTCTCACTCAAGATGGAAGAATGTGGAGAGGTCTAAGAGATCAAAAGGATGCTGGGTATATGGGTTATTGTGTAGGATAGGGTAAGAGAGGATTTTAGAAGGTGAAAAGGTGAGAGAGGAGAAAACTAGATGGCAGTCAGAGAAAAAAGGCGACAGGGAATATTGAACAGGATGGAGTGGTGAGGAACATGGATGAGTGGTACGAAGGCTATTGAGTAAAGAGGGTTTTGGGGGAATGCAAAAGGGGTTAAGGTGGGTTTAGCAGGGTTCAAAGGAACGAGGAAGGTTTTAAGCGGTTAAACGTGAAGTTAAAAGAGATGTTAAGACTTATTAAACAAAAAATTAGTAATTTCGTATGCTAGTCTATCACTTGCACCTTGCCACGCGATCTGTCTTTTCAATTACAAATGTTAAAAATAAAAATAAATTTACTGAATTTCCGTCGATAAAGCTCAAGGTACGTCTTAGGCTTATAGTCAATTTTTGGCAAGATTACGTTGCCCAGCTTTTTTTCATTCTTCTCCAAAATTGCATCGCTACGAGAACAGAGCAATAGGTTTGTTTTATTCGACGAATCTCGAAATCGGCTTCTCAATGAAAATTTCGGTTCCATTACACTTTTCCCGCGTGATTTCTGTCGAACCGGAATACGCCCTGTAGTTGAGTCTCTCTCGAAATGTTTCTTACATGACGTGGATTCCATTCCGGGCATTTTCTCGATATTGTCCCTCGCAATTATCACACCGGTGCAGAGAATGCCTCTATTGTCGAAGGGAACGTGAAACGCTGTTTCATCAGGTCTGGTATCTGAGATATTTTGAGAAAGTTGCAGAAGTTGTTAGAAATAGAAATATTACTGAAATTACGGTGATTAGAGAGTACAAAATAGAATTAATAGAATGACAATAATTTTGGCTGAAAACGTTCAAAATTTTATCATTTTGATTCAAACTCAAGAGCTGGAAAATTGAATTTTTAAATTGACTTACCTCTAATAAGATTAGTAAATTCCTGCTGCTCTAAATAAAAAGATTGTCGCTTCAATTTTGAAAATCTACCTTTGAGGTTACATTGATCTATTTTTGACAAAGCATTTTTGTTTCTGTAGTTCCTAAATGTCCCATCTTCTAATGAGTCCAAAGACAACTGCGACATTTCGAAAACTTTGTAGGCTTGAAAGTAAATAAAACTGTTTATCATACTAAAATTGTCAAAAGATAGTATTTTTAGGTTTTGTGGATTTCAGGAAAACTCCGGCGATCTTCATTTTATTAAAATCTTTTAATCGATTAGAAGCCTCAGAAAAATAATATTTAAATTTAAACGAAATATTCTTAAGTATTTGTAAATTACTTTTATTTGTACCGTCATTAATATAAATTTACAAAATCGGGATTTGATATATTATCTGTGTATAAATGTAATCTAACTGTACAATAACTACAGTGAAAAATAAGCCTATTATACTCACAATTAACAAAATATATTTAACAGAGTCTGATGTATTTTCAATGATTACCCTCAAATAAATTATAAATTAATCATTATCTCCTAAACCTACTTCTTATGTAATTACCTCGATTTTTCATATTATGGTATTGCATGAACGAAAGCAGACAGTGAGGAAAGTGATGAGTGATGACTGATGAAACAATGTGAAATTAATTGTTAATTCAGACAGGTATCTTACTTTAGCTTCTAATTAGTAACTTTTTTATACATTCTTCAGGAAATAGGAATAATGATATCATTAAGTCTTCGTTATGAATTAAATATAATTTAATTTATTTCAGTGGCTTTGCTCGTAGAGGTTGGAGATGTTCTAAAATCGTCTTCATCGAGTTTTCTCATCTTCTGCATTTCTGTTTGACGAGTTCTGCAATATAGGAATAAATCATAACATAAATGAATCTAGAGGTAATCCAAGATAAATTAAGAAATTCGTATTATATATGAAACTGGTAAAATGAGATTCGATTTTACTGTGAAAACATTAAAATCAAAGTCATTATTACATTAGCAAGGCGTGAAATGAATTCAAATTCAATTTTATATTTTAGGGAAAATTGGCGACTATTTAAACCGAAAAAGGGTCAAACCGAAAAAGGGTCACAGATTGCTGTTACCAACATACAGATATTTAGACTATCTAGAAATTTTTTTTCATTTAGCACTGAGACAAGCCCTTTTCAGAAATCCTATTATTAAAACTCCAGATTGAAAAATTCAAAATTTAAAAGTTTAATACTGAAAATTCTTTTATTTTAGTGGATTCCAGTTGGGGAAAAAAAATGTCAAGTGCTTATCATATGAATATTGTCTTATTTTTGAGGCTTTGAATTCTCCTTCCTTTAATTTTGAAAGCTACGGCTTTCAAATTGCCTAATTTAAATATTTAATTTTAAAATGGTGAATAATTTTTCATCTCTTTTGAAATCAAGCCGTTAATCCAAAACGCTTTATATTTGTAGTAATACATTATTGAACATCTGCTTTCAAAGTCGCTGCATTTTAAGTTATTGAGTATTAAAGTTTTAATGCCTTGATTTATGAAGAGTTTTACTTTGAATCCTTCAGTGCATAGCTTAATGTTGAAAATTCAAATAAAAATTGGTTCAACTAAGAAAGATAGAATTTTTCAATTTTAATAACTGGGGAAACATGCTTCCAACACGGGAAATGACCGGGAAGGTTTTTCTTATATTTGTGTTGTCGGCCTATAGGTGCAAAGTAGACTAGTATGTTTATTCAGATATAAACATTATTATTTTTTAGTAAGTTCTGGTCGTTGTAATACAAGGTTTGTACGAATTATGTATAATTTATGTAAACATGCCTGCTAACATTTTTTTGTGCATTTTTGATGAATGATTCTCTACTCACGCGTGCCCAGGGCTTTTGGAATTAACTTGGGATTTCAAATATCAAAAGCTTAGTTTTCGAAGGAATGTGAAAAAGAAGTACTGGTTATTAACTTTTATAAACTAGAGTTGAGTCCTCATTTATGAAATGTTTGAAATATAACTTATACCCAGTAAATTATAATTTAGCCTCCCCTAATTCTCGCTCCACATTGTATCCTGAAAATGCCACAAATATGCAAAACAGCAATATTTTATAAATTTCATTCTAAAAAAAGGTATTTTTATGAATTTTATCAACATGAATTATTTTTATTTGATAAGTGACAAGTTTCCATGCATTTTCAAAGTAACTTTCAATTGTGTGAAAATTTATTGTTTGTTTAAATAATTTTTTCAGTTTTTTAAACAATTTATATCTCTATATTTTTTTCCACCAAATTGTATAAAGTTGTTGTTTTCTGGAATTAGTGGCACAATTAATGAATTATTTAAATGTTTTTTCGTTCAAGATATTTGGCAATTATTTAAATAATTAATCATAGTTAACTTCTGCTTTTTAATAGGAAAGATGGAGAACATTTTATTTTTTTCGAAGTTCTTAAAATATGTTATTTATTAAGTATCTTCGTCAGGTATAGCTTATACCCTATTGTTTATACAATGAAATTTTTGTTACATTTTTAACAGTATATTAATTGTAGTTTGTTTTCCATGTCGAGTTTTGTTAAATAAGAATTTCTAAATAACAAGCGACATGGTGTAAAAAATTCGAAAAAACTATCATTTTTTGCACCTTTTCTATGACAAGGCGAAAGGGATTTAATTTCTTTAAATAGTTACAACCTCTATTTCGTACAAAATATCACTCTTAGCATTCATTAACTGCGGAAAAAATTATTTAAACAAGTAATAATTATTCACAGTATTTAAAATTAATTAGAAGGTATTTGGAATCTTATCACTTATCCAACAAAAATATTTTATTTTGAAAAAATACCACCCTTACCATGAATTTGACATGAAATTTCTATTTTGCATTATTTGGGTCATTTTCTGGGCAAAATACACGGGCGTTAAGAGGTTCAAAATTAGGAAGTGTCTTAATTTTAATTTACAAAAAGTTGATAATAAGTACTTTTCCCCCATTTTTTCTAAATATGAGCTTTTGCCGCTTAAAATTCCATTTTCATTCCGAAGGCCCAGAGGCACGCACGGATATTGATCGATTTGAAGAACATATGGAATTTTGTCTGGAAAATAAACGAATTGGTGCGATCATTCACCAAAAATAGAAATTGGGTCTTTTGGATCACTTATTGTAATAAGGAACTTTATACACATTTTATTGAGCACCTAAAGAAATAATGTAAGAAAAGCTCTAAGCTCTATGATTTTAGTTTCAAGATCCTAATTTTTAGTAAGTTATCTCATTAACGTTTTTATTATCTACATGTACGAGAATTTCAATTGTTACCTGGAGAGTGCCTCTTCTTGTTCGCGCTCCTCTTTACGACCCTTTAGGACACGGAATGCAACGCAGATCACAATTAGCAGGATAGGTACCATGCATGCGAGAATAATACCAAAAGTTACGCCTGCTTGACGAGAGCTGTATTCCTGTTGACCTGTTTTTTATTTAAAAATACAATTATTTACATGATCTGCGACTTCATAATTAGTTCACGAGTCTAATTAAAGTCAATTAAATTTCGTTTTTTTTTCTCAAATTTTAGGAGGACAGAAGGAGCGGGAATGGAAATTTCACGATACACAATGGCGGAAATTTCCATTCCACACCGTTCTATGTAATTTCATGAATTTTTGACAAGCATCAACAAAATCTGCAAGCATGTGGAATAGAAATTTCCTAGAAAAATTTTCTAGAGCAGAAAGATTTTATTACATCCATACAAAAAGTGATACAAGATTTTATAAGTAGATGACTGACAATTTAAAAATTACAATTTAAATAATGAGTATAATAATATATTATTTTGCGTGTATATAATAAAATTTACATACTAAAGATAAATTTCTTCCCATTGCTAAATTTATTTCTATTCCACAGCTGAGACAAAAACATTACATATGGTAAATTAATTTCCAGAAGATATTTTATTTAACGCAGGCGCTTATGTACTTATGCACGTTATCTGAATTACGATTGGCTTGAAATAAATCAACTTTGTAAAGTTACTTGATGTTATTTTAGTCTTACATTTATGTTATAACCATATCACATTATCATTGTACATTTTTCCAATTTCTATGGTACGTTCGATGTAAAATGCTCGGTGTAACTTAATCAGAAGGGATATTGTAGACAAAAATTGACTGTAAAAGTTATACAAAACAAATTAAACAACAAGATAACAAGGATATAGCAATGAAATAACATTCATGCAACATATATTCAAAATTATTTTTAAAATGCATGCAAGCTGTTTGTATACTTCAGATGTCAAATATATGCAATATGAATGCAACATGAATCTAAAATTAATGGAAGATTTATGCAACATGTTTGCAAAATTTATAAATAGTTCACATATCATTTATGCAAATTGAAAATCACAAATACCAATATACTAAAATTTAATTTGGTTTGAAATTAACCAGATTTAAAATATAAGAATAATGTGCAAAAATGATCATATCTTTCTTTTTTCAAATACGAACGTTTTGACATTGTTTCTGAAAGTCTTTTCTGAATTTTTTCATATTTTTAAATTATTCTGCAGGTTAGAATCTGACATAAAAACTTTTGCCAAATACAATTTATTGTTATCTTGACAGTAACTTGAAAGTAGTAACACACAATAACAATTTTGAAATTTTTTTTCAAATTGGGCATTGCGTTTTCATTAAAAAAATATTTGCTTCAAGGATGTAAAAACTTAAAAAAGAAGGATTTTATTGAGTCACCAATGAATGAAACACTCATGTAACATTCATAGATATAACATCAATGTAGAAATAATATCTAATGTATGGAGCATTACTTGTTTTGTGAAACTAATGTAATACTATGTGTAAAATTTGCGTAAAATGAATTTAAATTGATTTAAAATTATAAAGTTTATGCAATATACATATATGGTATTTTGTTAATATCCATGCAACTCTAGTTGTTTAATTATGAGTGTGGTATTTTTGTGACATGAATGAAAATATATATTCAAATTAGTTACAAAATAAATAAAAAAATTTTGGAACTTGAATGTAAAGTTAATGTAACTGATATGCTACGTGAATGGAACACGAATATAACATGATTATAAAATGAATAGAACACGAATGTTATATTAATGCAATACGAATGTATCATTCATGCAACATAAATATGATACATGTCTCATTTCTTTAATATTCTAATAAAAAGTATGACTCATTTTTTTCAATTCACACAATTGTCACATATATACAATACTTTTAAACATCGCTCTCTTTGCTAGGACTTTCAGGGATTTTTAACAACTCCGGTGTCGATTCTGATCCATTTAAAGAATCTGGTTCTTTGAGATCCCATTCTTTTTCCTCAAAATTAATGACTGGTCTATTTGGAAGTGGCTCGTGTGTATAATAAACGCCATCATATGTGCGTCGTTTTCGAGCGGAACCACTAATGTTCGAACTCGAATCGCTTATAGGAGAAAGGGTTCTATCATAGGGTTTCAAAGGCGTGGCTTGTCGCGAGAGAGTCGAATCATTTATGGATCCACGGTCGGAAAACCGCCAGGATTTTGTCGAACTTCCCTGATGCTGATTTTTTCTTACGCAAACAAAAACACCTGCCACGCACGCCAGTGCGGGGATTAAAAAGGCACTCATGATACCAATTGTCGTCCACGCCGTGCGCTGCGAGTACTCGATTTGACCTATATTTTACGGATTTATTTATTTGTTTAACGGAACTTATTTTTACAAATAAAATAATTAATTCTTCACAAAAATGGGTTTTGTAGACCCGGGCAGAAACCCTCATAGTTTCCGTCGGGTGTCCGTCCGTCCATCCGTCTTACTTTTTTCCAAGGGGGTGAGGGAAAATGATAGGAGGGAAAGAAGCTGAAGTAGGAGAAATGGGAAAAGTGAAGTAAGAGAAAGTAGGGAAAATTATTAGAAATTTGGGGTGAGTAGGGGTGGAAAATTGAAGGCTAGGGATGGAAAGTAGGGCAAAGTGAGCATTAATTAGGACAGGGAGTAGAGGAAAAACTATAAGAGAAAGAGGTTAGGGAAGCAGGGTGAGTAGGAGAGGGGAAATATTGAAAGGGGTGATTCGAAAGAATTGATTAACTCTAAAGTTTATAACATTTTAATAACCAGCAGTAATAAAGTGTAATTAAATTTTCATGCCTTTCATTAGTTTGAAATTGAATTAGACTTTTAATTTAAAAATGGGGAATCTGTAGAGTAACAAATTCAATCCGCTTTAGTGATTAACTCTCGATGTTAAAATTCAATTTGAAAACTGATTATAAACGAATGACATATTATATATACCTACATTATATGTGTAATAAGTACTGTGTTAAATTCAATATTACCAGAGAATAAATAAATATTTTAAAAGTGTATTTAAAAATGATACTTACGCAAACATTCCGTGTATCCATACTCGGGAAGGTCCCATTTTCCATTAGGTTCACACGTCCTACGTTGATCGCCAATCAATACAAAATCCTGGTTACACTCGAAAGTAACTCTTGTTCCAGGTACAAAATAGAAATTGCTTTTGCGACCAAAACGCGGAGTTTCCAAAATTCCACAAGTTATAGCTAGAAATCATGGAAATATTTCACAAGATTAATATTTATTGTTAATTGTAACCTAAAGAAATCAGATAAAAGACAAACAAATTGAATAATAATGATAATAATGATAATAATGAAATAATATACCATTCCAAATTTATATGAAACCTAAATTATATTGACACTTGAGAGTTATTGAAAAAAGTTAAAATTGAATTAAAAAGTGGCAGAATCGAAAGGGAAAAATAAAGGAAAACTATATACAATGCAAATTGGAATAAATCGACTCACTTCTTCTAGAATTGGCTTCTTTAATACTTTTCCAAGTATTGTAGTAATTCGTTGTAAAATGAGCAAGGTCCCGATTAAGACTCATTGCGTAATCATACTGACATTGATAATTATCGCCGCAAAGATCATGAGACCTAATCCTGTCGTCACTCCTGAAATGGTAACAAATTTTATTGTAAATAAATTTGAACTGAAGAAAAATTGAAGCAGTTTGATAGCAGAGAAATGAAACGAAAATAAAAATTATAGGAGATGAAATATGAGCAAATTTGAAACGAATCTCGTTTCACTTTATATACTCGCTTCAAAATGCTAATAATAGAATTAGTAACTCACAGAAGTTAGAACACGTCCATATCAAACACTATAAAAAAAAAACCACTTGCACATTTTATTATGATAAAATCTATTTCTATAATCGTGTGGACTATTTGAGAGAACTTTCGAAAATTTATGAATCATATACAACAATTCGGTTTAGGCTATATACAAACTTAAGGTTAGCAAGGGCTAAGCATACTATTTTTTATTTATTTTCCAAAGGAATTATAGATTTTTTATCATACGAAAGAAATTGACGTTCCAATGGTTTAAAAATTGCAAAAAAGATGTTATGATTTGTATAATGAATGTAACATTCATGTAACATTAATTTGAGCTACATATATCTAACATTAACCTGGGATACATATGTATCAGAAATGTATTCATAGAATATTTTTTCAATATCAATTGTTTATTATTTCCAGAATATTTCTGGAATTTTATGAACATTCCAAATAAGAATATTTAGAAAAGTTCTAGTGCATTTCACGAAATATGAAAGACGTTCATTTTTATAAATCGTCTAAAATCTTCAAAAATATTCGGTAAGTTTTTTTACGTACGTACTATAATTATTTTAAAAATAGACGGGAAGAATGTTCCATAATATTAACCCAGAGAAAAATTTTGCAATCATCAAAATTAAAACGTTCGAAAATATATTAAAATTAACCATTTTCATCTGTTCAATTTTTCAGTGATATTCTAGAGTTTTCGAGGATTTTACAAGTTTCCAGAATATTTTAGACTGTTCTATAGTAATTTGAAAAATTCAAGAACATTTAAAATGTCTATTTTTTAAATATTTAAAGGCCTTGCGAAAGATTATTTAATACTTGAGAATTTTATGGGTAATTTCTGAACATTTTAAAAGAGTCGATATTACTTTTGAAAGTTCTTATACAGTCTTACCAGAAAAAACTTCGAATATCTTTAATCTGCATTTTAGTAGGAGTAAATAGCTGTTTTCGTTATGAGAAAAAAAATCTTCAAACTATTATACATATAC
>NC_046661.1:45707937-45731439 GCF_010883055.1 Belonocnema kinseyi | reverse complement strand
GAAATCCTGCGGTTGTCCTTATGAAAAATTTTTAATTATATATATATATATATTATTTAAATTTAGTACAAGGAGAAAGAGTTAGTAAATTCATGGTATAATATTTAAAGTAGTTAGAAATGTCGGCACATCCTCTCCTTAAAGTACTTAAGAGAAAAAAGTGGAAAAAGTGAAGTACTTTCTTATGAATTTAAAAAGTTCTAAAATTATAAATTACCTATTAGCTGGTAATATATCATCTGGAGAACGTCTCCATTCCGGTTCAAATGTTCGGTTGGCGTAGTAACTAGCGGTTTTACTAAACTCTCTAGTGAAGAGTGCTCCACCTTTATGAGGATCTTCCCGATCTTCAAGTAGCCAATTAATTGCAAAATCCTTATGCACCGTCTCAAAATTGTTCAGATTACTAACTCCTGCTATGATGCCGTCCGGATTTGTGAAATCATCGGTAATATCGTAACTCCAGTTGCCCATCAAACCTCTCGTCTTATTCTTTAACATGTAATATTTTTTTTATTTCTAGGTTTTTAAACATTCATAAAGTTGAATTCTTATTAAAGAGTATAACGTCGAGTATATGATTTATATTTTAGAGAAATTACGTATCCTGTAGAAAACATTTTTTTGCCTATAATTTAATTAATTAAAGGTGGAGAAATATTTGCATTATTAAAATGTAGAACATTAATGGTGGTAAATGTTCCCTTATTTTTTCAAATTTAAGTTCATTATAGCCTGCCAAAAAATGTATCTATGATACTGAACACTCTAACTTTGATGTATATCTAGAAAAGCGATCCATTTTTTCTGTCAATTAATTGTTGTCTAATTGTACAAAAAATAGATAAATATGTATTACACATAATTTACTTAGGTTTCGTACACAAACTACGTTACAAATTTAAGGGGGTGGTGCTCACGTCAAAGACTATAAAGTTTAGTACGCTTCCTGGTGATAAATTTGTTTAAAGATTGCGAATTATCCCTTATTCCCCTCTTTTCTATTTTTTAAAAGCATTCTTATTTTTCCCCTGTTATTTTTTGGTGGAAAAGTCTTTACATTGTTGGTTTAAAATTCATCCATCTTGGTACAAAATTGGACTGCTTAGTTACAAATTTCATCCATTCAATAAAAATTCAACTATTTGGTTAAATGTTGAACTATTTTCTTAAAAATTATTTTGTTGCTAAAAATTCATTATTTTAGATTTAAATTAGTTTTTTTACATTTAATTGTTTGGTTGAAAATTCTCTTTTGGTGAGAATTCATTTTTTTACTAAAACTGTTGTTATTCCATTTTTGGTTAAAAATTGATACTTTTAATTGAAAACTAATATTTTCTCGTGAAATTTTATGGGCGGCCCCTTAACGATTTGTTTTATTTTTTCATTATAATTTATTAAAATCCTGAACTACACAAAAAAATTATCGCATTCTGCTGCAAATCATTCCCCTGGACATTTTTGACTTCTCCTGCAAGATTACGTTAAATGAAGTTTGACGGCTTTAGTTTTCCGCCGATCAACCTTTGTTTTATTGTCCTCTCAAATGTGGTAAAATATAGTTACTGACTGAAAAATTATTTCCGCGCAGTAAAACAAGTGGTAAACAAGTGTAGTGCATTATGTTATGCAAGATGTTTTCAATTTATGTACGACGACAGTGATTTTCCATCCATGTAACTATCAATCTAGCTAAATAAAATATTTTTTTTCGTGTTAATCTTTTGCTAATTTATTTTACCATGTAAGTCCAAGGCAGATAAACTCTAGCGCTCATAAATCCCTGATTCTCGATTACTTCGACTCCAGCTCCAGTGTCAAACATGACAACAACTTCACTTTGATTGAGATTGTAAGTTGGAGTGTAAACAAGAACTCCCTTGAAGTGTTGGAACTTGAGGGATGTTCGATCAAAGTAAACGCGTCTTCCATCTGCTAGGACGTCCAAACGATAGCGCCATTGTGCATGCGTCGGCCTCAGACGTACCTCGATTGTAACTGAATTATTTCCCCTAGCTAAAAAGTGATAAATAATTGTAGTTTTTGTCAAAACATTGTTCATAATTAGCAACAGATTTCTCGCAGATTTTAGACATCTCAAGGGATTTAAACGAATTTTAGAAGGTGCCAGGGACTTCACAAGATATAAATGAATTAAAGAAATTTCAAGACATTTTCAAAGGTTTCAAGGGATAACATAGGATTTTAAATATTTTAAAGAATTTCAGAAGATATAAAGGGTTTTAAAATATTTTATTGAATTTCAAAGGTTTCTTATGATATCAAAGATTAAAAGGAATTTAAAAAGTATCGCTGAATTTCAAAGGAGCTCAGTAGATTTTAAAGGATTTGTGAAGATTTCAATAATTATATTGGATTTCGGCAGCTTTCCTAGACTTCAAGGCATTTAGAGAGATTCGAAGAATTTTACAATATTTTAATTATCTAAATTGAATTATTGGACTATCCGAAGATTTCTAAGGGCTTACAAGATATAACTAAACTTAAGGGATATCCAAAGGATATTAAAACAATTAGAAGGATTACACTAGATTTCGTAATATTTCCAATTTTTTCAAGAATCTTAAAATATATTCAGGATTCCAAGTGATTTTACGGAATTTCAAACATTTCTTGTGATATCAAAGGTTAAAAGGGATTTTGGGAAAGTTTAAAAAATCTTGATTTCATCGAATTTCAACGGGTTTCATAGATTTCCAAGAATTTCAAGTGATTTTAAGCAGTTCACAAGATTATTAAGGATTTATGAAGATTTCAATCATTTCATTTGATTAAGGCAGATTCCACAGATTTCAAGGGATTTCACGAGATTTAAAATTTTTTCCACTGAGTATCAATTGTCGTGCAAAGCTTTTACAAGACACCTTCAAATATTACAAGGGATTTTAAAAGAGGTCAGGGAATTGCAGAGCCTTTTTCAATATTTCACAAGTTTCCCAAGGTTTTGAACGATTTCATGGAATTCTATTGATGTTCAAGATTTAAAAGCATTTTGTTGGTAAGGAATTTAAGTTTTCAAAAATTCAAGGGATTTCGACAGATATCGTTTCAAAATAGGGAAAACAAGGTTTGCGTATCAAAAATTAATATAGTAGCTTTCAGCCGCCTAAAATAATACTTTTGTTTGAACAAATGGAAAGGATGTTACATTAACTCTTTTAAGATTTCCGAGAATTTAAATTTCGCTATGTTAAAGTTGACAAGCGAAGTTAAAATGATAGTAATATATTTCATTCGAAAGAGTGAAAACATGTTTTCAAGTTGACATACAAAGCATATGAGAATCTCAAATGACTATATGAAAAATAACTCACTCCACCATAAGATTTAACCTTCAGAAAGAGGAACTAAATAAAAAATTAAATAGAGGAGAGTGCCCAAATATGAGATACCAACTCTGTTTGGCGTGTTTGTCGGAATTCTAAGTACTGAATTTAAAAGTAATATAGGTCATTTTAAAGGAAATTTAGTTTGTCATAAGAAGCTCAAATGAAAAATTTTATTAAATTTTTTTTATGCTGAAAATACAAAAAATGTAAGAAAGTGCTTTTTCTAAACTTGTCAAACTATTCTCATAGTATGAGATACCCCAGGAAATAGCTAATAAAATGCGAGTATCAATTTACTGATATTTAGATATATTTAGTTTTTGCAGTAGTCACAAATCAACAAGTCCAACTTTCTCGGAGTTGGGCTAACTTTGCCAACCAGGCATTGGCCAACATACCGAAATGATAATTATGGCCCAACTCTGTTTGCCGACTTTTGGCTACCATGGCTGGCCCAACCATGACTACTAGATGTCGGCCCAACAGCGAAATTATAACTTTGGCCCGACCATGTTAGCCGACTATTGGTACAATATCCATTAACAAAATCGGGCCAACTATGGCAATTACACGGGAAAAAAATATCCATTAAATTTTATAGAACTAATCTTATAGTAGAGAATTCGATGGGTAGTTTAATAAATATAATACAATTACTACACTGTTAATAATTGCACCCTATGAAAATTTTTATTCGCCTTGGGTCTCGAACCCTATAAGTTTCACATTCCTAATTCCTAACGCCTAAAGCCTCTCGGCTAACCTAGCTGGAAGTATTACAAAACAAATCTGAAATATAACCGACAGCTGTGCATAGCCGTCTGCAAATTTCTGTGAACTATTCTATGAAAAATATTGCTACGCTGATAATAATATATGTAATAAGATTTCAGATTTTTAAAATATTGAAAATTATTTCAATAGTTTCGAAGATTTCAAGATATTTAACAGACTTTAAAGAATTCAAGAACATTATTTATATTTTAAAATTTCTTTAAAATCTTAAAAGTCATTTAAATTCTACCGAAATTCCTAAAAAAAATCTTCAAAATTACTTAAAATCTCTTAAATTCTTTTAAAATATCTTGAACTCTTTTAAATATTTTGAAATCTTTTAAAATTCGTTTATAAATTTAAAATTTTTCAAAATCAAATAACTCCGGTTAAATCCCTTAAAATTCCTGAAAGTCTTTAAATACTTTCAAATATTTTTAAATTACATCAAAATCCTTAAGTTTTTTTGATTTTTTTTTTAAATCATTTAAAATGCTTTCTAAAATTTTAAATTTCTCTACTCACTTTTTAAACCATATTAAATCCATTGAAATTGCAAAAAATTCCTTAAAATCACTAAAAATCTCTTGGACTCATAAAAAGTATTTTAATGCAAAATCCGGCTAAACAAAACAAGAATCTAATGACCAAATTTGGACCACAACGAATAAAGGAAAACAAAATTCCTATTGTAATCAACGTTTCGGTACTCGTACAGTACCCTTATCAAGGCAAGAAAATTTTAAGTGGTAGAAATTGACAGCACCCACGAACAAGTGCTCTCACTTTGATACCTGAGAATCGAAACTTGATTCTCTTTGATTCGATTCTCAGGTATCAAAGAGAGAGCACCTGTTCGTGGGTGCCGTCAATTTCTACCACTTAAAATTGTCTTGCCTTGATAAGGGGTACGAGTACCGAAACGTTGATTACAATAGGATTTTTTGGTTTTCGTTTATTCGTTGTGGTCCAAATTTGGTCTTTAGATTCTTGTTTTGTTTAACAGGATTTTGCATCAATTTGAGTATTGGACGTTAAATGGAATTTTTAATTTGGATTTTGATCTAATTTAAATTTTATAAGTATTTTAAAGTCTCTAAAATCTCTTGAAAATTCTTTTACTGTTTTGAATTCTTCTCAAATATTTTAAACTTTTTCAAATTACTTGAAACATTTTGAAATAAATTTATAAATGTTTTCTCTTTTCATTAAAAACAATTTTTAAATCCCTTTATGCCGATCTCTGGTCCGACGTTGGCCCAGAGTTGGGCCGGTAGTCAGCGTTACTCGTTAACGAAAGACGTCCCATAGTTGGCCCGAAGCATGGTCCATGTTTGAGCCACTGTTAGGCCAATAGTCGGCCTAACTTCTTCAGAACTTTCCCAGTCCCTTCATGCCGATCTCTGGGTCGATTTTTGCCCAGAGTTAGGCCAGCAGTCGGAGTTACTCGTTAACGAAAGATTTCCCATAGTTGCCCTGATGGTTGGTCCATGTTCGGGCCAAAGTTGGGCCAACACTCGGTCCCACAATGTCTGCCAACGTTGGCTGTTTAAGTTGGGCCGACAAAAGTATCTTATAAGTATAAAAGGTGGCCCAACTTTGGCTGCCGATCGACGGCGGGCCAAAGTCGGTCCGACTTTGGGCCAACGCACCTGCTCTGGGTGCCGACCTAAATTCGCACCTGGGATATTATAAAAACCACACCATGCAACTATGCACTTACTATGCCAGACCTGTATAATGAAAAACTTCAACACTATCGATATTTTCCTACTTAGTTATTCAATCCCCATCACTCCAGACAAACTTTACTGCTAAATACATATTTAATGAATAATAAATAGGGTTTAAAGAATTCCCCGCCAAGAACTCGACCACCATCGATTTCACAAAAAGTTCGCCTATAATCTTTAGAAGTCCCATGAAAAATGGACTATACCACGAAATTATTCTTTCTTCAAGGGCTACAAGTTAGTGATAGAACCAACAGAATATGTCTCTTAATTTAGCTGATACCTCGCTTTCTCATATTACGAGAATATCTCATATTCGAGTACTCTCCTCTACAATTAAATACGGACACACACGCGTACAATTATTATTATTATTATTATTATTATTATTATTACATACTTAATATATTTACTACATACATAATTGCACAATTAATCGCTATTCAAAATTGGAACGGCTGCTACGAGATTTGAACCTAACTTGCCTAAAGCACTAAACGCATTCCCTAACGAATAAATCCCACGGCTAACTTACATTATAAAATATTTGCCCAAAATCTCGGTGCGAATTCAAGTCGGCACCCAGAGCAGGTATGTTGGCCCAAAGTCGGACCGACTTTGGCCCGCCCTAGATCGGCAGCCAAAGTTGGGCCAGCTTTTATATTTATAAGATACTTTTGTCCGCCCAACCTAAACAGCTAACGTTGGCAGACAACGTGGGACCGACTGTTGGCCCAACTTTGGCCCGAACATGGAGCAACCATCAGGGCAACTATGGGAAATATTTCGTTAACGAGTAAATCCGACTACTGGTCTAACTCTGGGCCAAAGTCGACCCAGATATCGGCATGAAGATATTGAGAAAGTTCTGAAGAAGTTAGGCCGACTATTGGCCCAACAATAACCCAAACATGGACCAACCATTGGGGCAACTATGGGACATCTTTCGTTAAGGAGTAACGCCGACTACCGGCCCGACTCTGGGCCGAAGTCGGCCCAGAGTTCGGCATGAAGGGATTTAGAAGGTTCTGAAGCAGTAAACCGACTCTTGGCCCAACAATAACCCAAACATGGACCAACCATTGGGGCAACTATGGGACATCTTTCGTTAAGGAGTAACGCCGACTACCGCCCCGACTCTGGGCCAAAGTCGGCCCAGAGTTCGGCATGAAGGGATTTAGAAGGTTCTGAATCAGTAAGACCGACTCTTGACCCAACAATGGCCCAAACATAAACCAACCATCGGGGCAACTCTGAGACAACTTTCGTTAACGAATAACGCCGACTGCGGGCCCAACTCAGGGCCAAAGTCGGCCCAGAGATCAGCATAAAGAGATTTAAACATTCTTTTTGATGAAAAGAAAAAAAAATTATAAATGAATTTCGAAATATTTCAAGTAATTTTAAAGAAGTTTAAAATATTTGATGCGAATTAAAAAAAGCAAACGAATTTTGAAGAGATTTTAGGGACTTTTAAATACTTTTTATGAGTCCAAGAGATTTTTAGTGATTTTAACGGATTTTTCGCCATTTCAATGGATTTAATATGGTTTAAAAAGTGAGTAAAGGAATTT
This sequence comes from Belonocnema kinseyi, assembly GCF_010883055.1. NCBI lineage: Eukaryota > Metazoa > Arthropoda > Insecta > Hymenoptera > Cynipidae > Belonocnema > Belonocnema kinseyi. The sequence goes on along the minus strand of NC_046661.1, from coordinate 45,724,005 downwards.
AAAATCTTAGAAAGCATGTAAATTATTTTTTAAAAAATCAAAAGAGCTTAAGGATTTTCATGTAATTTAAAAATATTTTTAAGTATTTAAACAGACTTTCAGGAATTTCAAAGGATTTAAATGGAGTTATTCGATTTAGAAAATTCTTTTAATTTATGAACGAATTTTAAAAGATTTCAAGATATTTTTAATGAATTTAAGAGATTTTAAGTAATTTCGAAGAATTTTTGAGGAATTTCGGTAGGATTTAAATGACTTTTAAGATTTTAAAGTAATATTATGCGCGTAGCAATAATTTTTATAAAATGGTTCACAGAAATTTGCAGACGGCCATGCACAGCTGTCGGTTATATTTCAGATTTTTTTTCTAATACTTCCAGCTAGGTTAGCCGAAAGGCTTTAAGCGTTAGGAATTGGGAATGCGAAACTTATAGGGTTCGGAACCCAAGGCGAATAAAAATTTTCATAGCGTGCGATTGTAAATAGTGTAGTGATTGTATTATATTTATTAAACTACCCATCGAATTCTCTACTATAAGATTAGTTCTATAAAATTTAATGGGTATTTTTTCCGTATAATTGCCATAGTTGGCCCGATTCTGGTAATGGATATTGTACCAATGGTCGGGCCAAAGTTATAATTTCGCCGTTGGGCCGACTTCTAGTAGTCATGGTTGGGCCAACTGTGGTAGCCAATAGTCGGAAAACAGAGTTGGGCCATAGTTATCATTTCGGTATGTTGGCCAATGTCTGGTCGGCAGAGTTAGCCCAACTCCGAGAAAGTTGGCCCGACTATGGAACAATGGAAAATTCGCACCTGGGAAGCGCCGTTTCTTAAATTGATTTTTTATCAAATACATTTTTTTTTAAACAATTGATAATATTCTTGTATGAATAACATTCTCTAATTTGATATCCCAGTAACTCAGTATAATAACTTGTATGATTTAAGAATAGAAAGAGTTAACTTTTATTTAAAATATTGTGAAACATAAACTTTCGGCTCGATCGGAAAATGGCGGAAACAATCGAGGAGCATTCTAAAAAGAATCTATATGAAAAATCGAGAATAATGATTTCATAGTTTATTATGCGTCTCACATTTCTGAGAACTTCATATTTATAATATCAATTTCTAAAATACGTTTTCGAGTTTATAAAATTCACTTTTTTTCTACGTCGCATTATTTTTCGAAAACTCAGTAAAATGGATTTCATAGTGTTAATTCTTAAAATGGAGATTCATAATATTTCGTATTTAGAATACTACTTTGTCATCTTCGTGTTTTAAATACTCGTATGATAATATTAAAATTCGGTATTATAATACGAATAATTGTAATGAAACCTCGGTCCCACGTAGAAATACACCACCGGCAAACCGCTGGCGTACGAAAATGCATATCGTCCGAATATTATTTATAATTACAAAAATATAATTTTCAAACTATTTGTTTAATTATAACACTCACTATTTCTATAATCTAAAGATATTACAAAAAAGGTATTTAAAAATAAATATTAAATGATTGCAAGTATTTTGACTTTAAATATTAATAGTCCGGCTTAGAGTAAATACATATATTTAATTTTTAAACATTATATTATAAATAAAATTTCTAACGCTAAGGGGGACCGAACCTACATATCTATACCTACATCTATCACCTAGCATTTGGGAGTGCTAACCACTGCGCTAAACAGACAAGTTAAAACTTGGTGAAAAAGCCATCCTCATAAGCTACAGTTCAGAAAAGTTGAAGCACCAAATTTTGAGCTCTTCTTTTCTAATTATTTATGATTATATGACTTTATGTAAATGTAAAACACACGAACTTCTAACAGGAATATCAATAAAATAATTATTAAATAAATCATTTAAATCGACTACAATTTTTCTTCGTGTCATATTTTATTTTTCCGCGTTTTGGACCATTTTAAAAGTTCTGACAATAACATTTAATGAGCAGTTAAAATTTGTATCGACGGAACTTAAAAATTTTACCACGTTGCGCAACAAATTTTGTAATAACAATTTTCTTAAACCTTCGTGTATCATTTTGCTTTTTAGGTGTTTTAGACTATTCTACAACGATTAAGACATACACCCAATGTAATTTTTTCTGAACATTTAAAATTTTTCATGAAGGTGGAAAAAAAAATGTTTTCACCTTAATTGTATAGTCAATTTTTCGACATTTCAAAACACGCTGACAACATTTGTAGACGTTTTTTTTTTTTTAAGTCTATTTTTGTGCTACTGGTATAGTGCCGCTCCGGTCGTGCAGTCAACGTTCTGCCAGTACTGTGCGAACCACCGGCTGTCTGTACTGGTGGGGACCTGGGGTGTTCCCCATTTTGGAACTATAGTATACTAAATTCTAATTCATTTTTTTCTATTTATTCTAACAAAAGGTCTCTCAGTGTAAAAGGTATTTGAAGGTATTTCCTATGACTTCATGAAATCCAATTACTTGCATCAGATTTTAAAAGATTTCATTGGATTAATATTTAGAAGGGATCACAAAGTTTTAAGGAAAATTTAAAGAATTCATTGAATTTTAAGGGATTTCAAGATATTTTGTGTTCTGAGATTTTAGGATATTCTCAAAGATTTAAAGAGATTTTGAAAGATTTTGTGGAGTTTTGAAAGAAGACATGAAGGCATGAGAATAACAACTGGATGAGGACAAAAAATTTAAATTTACAAGATAAACAAAAAAATTTTCTACGGTAAGTAGAAAACTCTACATTGGAGATTTAAAAATATTAATAACAAAATTTTCTAGGTGGGAGGGGGGAAGAACAAGATGGTCCTTAACCAGTGCTTCGTCTCCTAAATTTAAAAACTATTTATTTTTTACATAATCACAAAAATATGACCTTTTCAGGACTGTTAAATATGTATGTACAATATGTGTATTTTTATATTCCCACATTTTGAAAACTTTTCCCACTGAAATACACGATCGAAAATTTACCTACAATTATTCAAGTATGTGACCATTATTTACAATTTTTCACGTAATTCAAAACATTTCTTTTTATTTTCTATGTTTTAAAGCAGAAACACCAAATTATACAGTTGGTATTTTTGTAATTTTAAAATTATTTGAAGTCCTAAATTACTTGAAATCGTTAAAAACAGAATTTCTAAAAACTGGACCTCATCCAGTTGTCAATCACACGTCTTCATATGATTCCGAAAGGATTAAACGGGGCTTGAAAATATTTCATAAATTTTCAAAAGTGAGGAATTTCATAGCATTTGAATTATTAGCAGATTTATAGCAGATTCAGATCAGGTTATCAGCAGATGATACTTACCGACGACAGAAGTAAGTTGTGTGGCCCTCACTTCACCATAGAAATTATTAGGCAGTTGTTCGAAACGACCCTGGATGTCCAATTTGTCTTTTTGATGGTTTACACGTACTAAAACAAATTCGCCCTTTCCGTTGAAGGTGTATTCCAAGCCATCGAAGGTAGTAACGTGAGGATCGCCAAAAACTGCGGCTATTGCGGGTGACTGATATGCGACACAATCTTGAGAAGGACGTCTTTCGAATCTGAAGGTTTCACAGCCTACAGACTGTTCCTCTTGCCAAAGGCAACAGAGGTACATGGGCACCATGTCATGGAACCAATTACTCAAAGTTGGTACTTTGTTGGCTTCGTTCCAAGGTAAATAACCTAAATTATGGGACCGATGAGGCCGCGAGCCCCATTGCTGATCATAAGTCAACATCAGATACCCCGCCTTGTCGTAACAACACTGCTGTTCTGATCCATCAATACTGTAAATTTGAGTTTTGATTTTTAATTAATTTTTTGTTAATTCCCTAAGTTTCCTTTCAATAAAATATAAACTCTTATTTTATACGAAAAATATTTTAATTTATTAGATGAGTCTTATCAAGCAATTTTTACCAATCCTAAAGCACTAAAGAACGGTCGTATAGTCTTACATTTTGAGAATTATAAACAAAATTTATTTTTAAAAATCTCAAATCTAAAATGGAGTGGATATCCAACTATCTTTTTGTATGTAACAATGGTAAAATGCAGAGTCAAAACCTCTTTCTTCTTCTAAAAACAAAATTTTATTTACAATTATTCTCAGCGTTTCAAAAACTCACTGTTTTCATCCTCAGGGGAACTCATTAGTAACAATGTTTATTGAATTAAAAACGAGATTCCTTAATATTATTGTTGAAGTCAAATTATTTTAATCAATATTATATTTAACGGATTTAAAAAAGACAGAAGAAAAGGCAGACAGAAAAGTCAGAAGAAAAGGCGCCAATTTTAATACAGATTGTAATACATAATAATAGATGATGTGCTAAAGTTATTAAGATAGTAGAAACGAGCGAGGTGGTTTTAGTTATTGAATATAACAGTAATTTTAATAAAAAAGAACATTAATTGATAGTAATATTGTGAAAATTTTATAGAAAAATTCTAACATAGAATTGTATGATTCACTAAGATGTTCTAAATCAGTAATTTTACTAAGGCAATCATCTAGTTATTTTTTGATAAAAACCATTTTAGCAAAGGCTTTTTTAGTTGGATTACTTTCCTGGTATAAAACTTCAATATTATTCCATAGAGAAAAGTAAGAAATATTATCATTAAGATTATTATCCAAACGGTCGTTAAGAATATTATCATAATTTAGTCTAACACTATCTTGATGTTCTTTTAGTCTAATGTGTAAGGGTCTTTTTGTTTGTCCAATATAACATTTTCCACAATTATAATCAAAACGGTAACATGTACGTTAATTTTTCTAAGGTTTCTAATTGATCCTTACCTAGCTTAATTATTTTATCAAGTTTAGATTTTACACCGAAAGTAGTGCTAATTTTATAAGTTTTTAACAGTCTTTTTATATTTTCTAAATTTTACCATAGTAAGGAATAGTAATATTGCTTTTAAGATCAGATTGTTTTTTGATAATTTTATTAGGATTATGAATTAAGTTTCTGTTATTAAATTCTTTTAATCTATTATCTATATGTTTTTCAATAATATTTTGTATATTTTGAATCAATTAATTTTCTTCTTTTTTATTAAAATTACTGTCATATTCATTAACTAAAAATACCTCACTTGTTTCTACTTTCTTAATAACTTTAGCACATCATCTATTATTCTGTTTATATACCTGTTTTGTATATCTGTTATATATCTGTTTTATAATTGGCGCCTTTTCTTCTAAGTCGCACTGTATGATAGGTAGCGATTCCCAAACTGCTACCCTGGGTAGGGTGGCTACCCGGCGGCAGGGGGAGCCACCGCGTGCCGGGTAGCTCGGTAGGCTCCAAGCAAGGGTCCCCGCTGTGAGCATGCGACTACTTTTATTGACCTAGCATGAATGCCTTTCATTGTTCTGAGATTGACACCTGTTACGAAAACTGAAGTTATAAAGGTATGCTACAATTAAATTCAAATGAACTGAATCAATTTCGTGATATAATTTTAGAAATATGGAAAAAAAATTCATAAAAATCGTTTAATATTTTCACTAAATTTGTCCAAGAAAATACATTACTGGACCACTTAGCAGCGTAACAAAAGTGCAATAACTTTTGAAGTTATTTACCGAGTTCTTTCTATCTTTTTTCTAATGTTCTCTATATAATTCAGAAAATCCAACGCTGCCTATCAAAATTCGCTAATGAATATTTTACTAAATTTTCCATTTTTCCTAATCGGCTCTAATGGGAAGGTCGTTTGGGAATTGCTTTAATCTATATTATTGACAGTCACTTTCTGAATCATTCTTATGAGAGCAGGATGCAATCACATCCTGCTCTCATAATAATTATTAATATGTTATTTTTAAACATTATAAGTTAACTTATCTTGTATCTAATTTGATATGCCGTATTAAAACAATCCTGCACTATGACAATCTTTTTGGAAATTATAATATGAAATTCTACATAGCAACTCATTGCGAATAATAATTTTTCTCTTTTGTCTATTTTAACTAATTCATTCAAATATAATTTGGCTAAACACAATGTGACTCCAAAAATTACAGCAAGAAATTTCGTTTTTAGTTAAATATAAATTGTTACTAATGAGTTCTCTTGAGGATAAAAATAGTGAGTTTTTGAAAGGTTGCGAACAATTGTAAATAAAATCTTATCCGATGGAGTTATCAACAACCTCTGTTGTTTTCTTTTATCCTATATTGATTTTCTCGGGCGTTAAAGGATATTTATATTCTTATTTGCTGATCCGTAGGAAAAGAGATAACTCATTATTATAGAGCCTTGTAATTCAAATATTTTTAATTTTTAAATTTAAATAGTAATACTTTTTCAATCTTTAGAAAATTTCTAATATTATGAAATTAAAATTGTTTCATTCCAAGCGCTATTAAATTTAAATTTTCTAGCTACTAAAAATAGTATCTATTTATAAATTTTCAAAAATTTAAATTTACGAGATAAAACTAAAGTTTTAACAATAAACATTTTCAAATTATAAACAGAGAAATGAAAAATTGTAAATACAACATTCGAAAAAAAATTATTAGAATAAAATCATGTTTTTCTTTGTTTTTTTCTTGTTCAAAAATAACAATTTAAGTTTCTCTATTTAAGAAACTGCAGGATAAAACTGGAATTATTTCATTTTTCCCGAAGAAGGGGACACACAATTTTACCCACTCCTAGATATTTCAAAACTCGCTTTTCTCCACTATGTTGAGAGAAAATATATATCCTTAGCTCGTGCATAAGACCTTTTTCAACTCATGTGATTGCAAAAATTGCATTTGACTCGCGTTGAAAACTTCAGATCCGTTAAAAAAGTCCTTCTGCACTCGTTGAGAAAGACATAGTTTTAATAAAAATAAGATCTTAGTAGAAACGTTTTTAAAATATTTTATGAATAATTGTTCAAATCTAAAAACTTACATTTCTAATTAATAAGTGATAAAATGTTTAATTTCGAAGGTTTACATTTTAAATGATCTAATTATGAACATTTATAAATATCGAAACCCTCTACTTAGATTTCTTAACAGAATGAATAATTATCTCTCAAATTAAAAAATAATATAACTTTAAAATACCCAAATTATTATAGGAAAAAATATTTGAAAGCGTTTTAAATTTGCTTAAGAACCCAAATTTGGAAGCATTCAAATTTAATAGAAATTAAATATGAATGAGACCAAAAATCGAAACGACAAAAATTTAGATCAACCAAAAATTGGACTTACATACTAACTTAAAAGCATTTAATTTTAGTATATTTGATTTTAAAGAGAAAAAAATTCAAACTTAAATCCAAAAATAATAAAGGTCTCTTCCAAATTCATTTTCTTGTTAAATTTAAGTTGTTTATGATTATATTTCTTAAAATATTACTATTTTATCGAGGTTAGATTCTTTTAATCCATATAGAGTTGAATCAAATATCTTATTGATCTAAGAAGTTTATAAATTCTCTAAATTGAAAGTGATAACTATAATTTAATCAAATATTAAACTCACGTATTCCTCATCTAAATTAAGAAGATAATCGTTGGCGTCAAGAACGTTATCATTTGAACCAATAATCGACACATTTTATTCAATTGGATTTGATACATTTTCAAGGCAAATTGTTTAAATTTCACACGTTTATAATTGGAAGTTATCTAAAGAAAGCATTTTGAAAACTGTATAAAAACATTGCGAATAATTTTTTTTTACCTGAATATCTCCAAATTAAAGAATACCAAACCATAACATTAGCCAAATATTAGAATTACTCCATTCCGTAAAAATGGAATACTATTTAAAAAATGATTTTTGTTTATGTTAATTTATTATTAGTTCATAACATCACCCCACTCAAAGAAATAACTTCAGAAATAAAATTCTTATCTTTAATTGGGAACGTTTGAGAAAAAGGCAGCTTTTCATTTCGTTTTAACTAATATAGAATCGAGTTTGCCTTTCATTATTCCTGATAAAAAGCACTTGAAATTTAAATTCTAATTTCAGCCCTTTTTACAATATTTCATCTAACCTAAAATGATCGTCAGTTCAATTTATAAGCGTTATATATAATATGCCTAACATAATGACAATCATTACTCGAATTTGAACTAAATAATTTCCACGGAGGAATAATAAGGAGACCCAACTGCCAGTGGGAAGCCTTTCGCCACTTTACAATAGAAACATTACAGTACGTGGTAGGTAGTTAGGTACATTACAGGAAGATCTTAAATTTTCATGCGCAGGTGCGCAGTTGTCCTCTTCCTATACATGGGAAAGTGTGCGAGTGAGAAAGTTTGTCAAATTGACGCGATTTTAGGCAACTAGATCGATTATCTGTTCAATTATACAGGTTTTTTAAGATAAAAAATGTTTGGAAGTGTCAGAAAAACAGTATTCTTCATTTCAACGTACGATTTAAAAAACAATAATGTACTATAATTTCAAGAATTCATGATCAAACAATTGCATCATAGTCTATATTCTTACCACTTTTATAATGCACTCTTTTACTTTTACAAGTCTTAACGCTAAAGTCCATCAGTTAACCAGATCAATAGACACTTTAATAATTTAAATAATTATAACTTTTAATTGAAGAAATGTTGCCACCTGCAACAAAACAAACGAACATAACCTCTCTAAATTACGTCAATTTGACGAACTTTCTCACTCGCAACTTTTTCATGTATAGGAAGAGGACAAGTGCGCACCTGCGCACGTACATTTAAATCTTCCTGTAATGTCCCTACCACTTACGGTAATATTTCTGTTGCCAAGATCTCATAATTATTCCTTCGTGAGAATTTTCAATCAATGGTAAAACAACTTCAAGAGTGAACATAACGTTATAATAAACTGTCAAACTCGGCGGCAAAAAACTTAAATGTGGGCAGAGAGACCATTGTACCAACTTCATTCTAGTTAATTATTTAATTTTGTAGCAACTTTCTTAGGATTTTTTGATAAATCGGAGGGTTTCAAAAATGTTTTTCAAAAGTTAAAAAAAATGTTTCTAACTAATTTAAGTATGTAATCAAAATTCTAAAATTAAAAAAATGTCATTATGGTTCCTTTACTCACTTTGGAACACCAGTTTTGACGCAATGTACGGCTCCTTTGTTGTAATAGCAGTCAGGATTAGAATCCTTGTCACAGTCAAAATCCGGAAGAAATCGGCCCTTATCGTTCAAGGCATGCTCTAAAGTGCAAGGACAGAGAGAAACTTCTGCAGCAAAATTCTTTAAATATCGATCGTGCATTATCCATTTATCGCAAAGCCTTTGAGGCCATTTATTTCCATGAATTCTCTCCCACTGTGGACCGAAATACCATCCCAAAGGAATCGGCTTACTCCATAGAACTCTGAAACACATTTTATTACAAATTTTTGTATTTCATTAAGCTAGTTATGTAAAATTGAATTCTTAATATTTGCACAACGAATAAAGGCTTTAGTAGTAATTTAATTTAATTTAGTAATTTAAGCGTACGGAGTAATATCCAGTCCAGAATATTGACTAGGATTGGTCAGGTTAATTTGAATAAATCCAAAATGCATGTCTTGATGGAAAAAGTTCTCTCGATTTCGATAATTGGCTGGAGTTATTGTATATATTCCAGTGTTAGTCGTCCCTTCCTGAAAATAGTAATTGATAGTCTTCGATAACAAGTTTCTTTAAAAATTTATACATTTATTGCCAGATTTGGTTCGTCACCTCTAATATATCTATATATTCTAGTTGCGGTGCAATGGTAGTTTCCCGGTAACCCCAAAGTGATATCTGTACCGCAGCATTGAGATTAGAGGTTAAATTATGTGCACTCCAGGTGAATTTGATTTCAGCCGGATCGCGTTCATGTATGGCGTTCGTTGAAAAAAATATCCTTTCTGTAGCAGTCGCTGGAGGCTCTACAAATTATGAGGAATTTTGTACATATATGTTGCATAAATATTATATTAGTGTTATGTAACTGTTACTGCGTAACAGTCTAAATTAATCTTTCATTTTTTGTTTATATTTTATATTCTCGTATATTATAAGAATTTTCTAATTTTCTAATCTCATTTTCTTTGTATGTTAAAACCTTCAAGATATTTGTGTAACATTCAATTAAATTTATTTAGGCCCTTCGAGTTTACGATAAGAACATGCTTTTCTTGTACTTTCGAAAATAAGCCCTTTAAAGCTTCGAACATCTGTCTTCAAATTCCATCGTTCAAATTGCAAAAGTTTATACTTGTCCTGTAAATTGCTTTATTAAGGATCAGTTTGCTCATCCTGCTTCTTCGAATCTTGAGAATGTTTACAAGGGTCACCTTAGGACTTAGTTCCTCTGTCTAGCCCCTTCCGATCCACCCCCTGCGATGGGCCTGCCCTGTCGGGCGATCGTCCTTTCCACCATGGCTACCTGCCTAACCTTCCCCTCCCACTGCGCAACGACACTACCCCTCACTGGATTCTAAGTTGCTTCAGGCCCTCGATGTGATGTCCCCCATAAAGATAATGCCTCTGTCTTTCAAATTACCCATTTCCTTGCCATTGAGTTAATCAATCAATTTTCAATCAATTTTCTATTGTTTTTTTTGTTGGTAGAGCTGTTGAAAATTTAAGAAAAAAACCGCATTTTTCAAAAATTATGAAAAGAGAATATTATTTAAAATAATGATAACTTGATAATCGCTGGGTGATGTTATTGATCCTCAAAACTTAGTTTTGTAGAAATTTTTGATGTATATTGTTGTCTTTGGAGTTTAGAGTCAGCAGAATCGAAAACAGTTGACTTGTTTTAAACGTTTTGGCACATAATGGCGATCCTTATCAGTGAGTTTTCTTAAATCTGTGAAAAGTACATAATTTCTTGCAGGTATGCTCTTTTACGATTGAAAGTACAATTCCTTTAAAAAATTCTTAACGAAGAACATTTAATGAAAAACCAATTAAAATGTAGTAGGAAAATCTTGTAACAAAATTTATAAACAATTTTTTTTTAAGTTTTCAGAAAACACTGCAGTCAAAGAACTCTTTTTAAATTATTTTTTAGCGACGTATATTAAATTCAATTTTTTGTATTGAAACCCTTAAACACAGCTTTTTATATATAAGAGAAATAGTGTTAATTGATGAATTTTTCTGTTATGATGAGGAATTATATCTGTGAAAGTGAAATTTTTTCTCTTAAAAACCGCTCTCTTGTAAAAATACAAAATTAAAAAAAAATTGTTGTAGCTAAATAATTATTCAAATATTTTTTTAAAACTTTTCTTTTCCTTATATCAACGAAAAGTTGATGCCAATTTTTTCACAGTAGTAGGAATACAGATTGGCGAGGAACATTGTACTTAAAAAAAAGTTTCCTCGATTTCTTATACACAAATTTTCCTTTAACAAAGTTTTGTATCGCTTTAAATATTTAAATTTAAATTTCTCAAAATGTTCATAACTTCAATTTTTTAAATTGAAATGTACTGAGTTTCCGGTTTTAAAATTATTTCTATGAAAGAAAGAATTTCCAAAATCACACTGTAGTAAAAAACAACTTTGTAAAAAAGAGCATTGTAGTTATATAATTATGTAATTCTGCTTTTAAATTTAAACATCGTATCTGAAGAATTCGTGAAAGTAGGAAATAAATTTTCTATTCTCCATAACAATTATTTTTGTTAAAGGAACAATAATTGTTCGCCTTTCAAAATAAACTTTTTGTCTATAAGAAAAGAACATTTTTTTAAAAATGCTTAAATAATTATTCAACTACAAAGTTTTTTTTAATTTCATTTTTTACTACAGGTTCATTTTTGAAACTGCAATGTTTTCTGACAACATTAAAAAAATTTGTTAAAAAATTTTACTACTACATTCAAATTTTTTTCATCAATGTTGTATTTTGTTAAAATACATTGTTTTAATAAAAATGAATTATTTATCAATAGTTATTAATAAAATAAAATAAAATATACATTTTTAGTTAAATAATGTATATAATTTAGAAACTGAGATATTAACCAAAGAATAACACTTCCAATTGTAAAACTGCGTACCTACAAGACGTTATGCACTTTTCGCAGATTGATTAAAACTCACTGACAAGGGTCACCATTGTGGGCCGAAACTTAAGTTTGTTAACTTAAATTAATTATTATCTCACTACAATTTAAAAGTGGATCAAAGGTGAACATTTTTAGAAAAAACTGCAACATACGAGAATCACTGTAAGAGAATATTTTTATAAATAATAATAGTAACTTGTTCAAACACTTACTTTTGTTAACTTTAATCAATTATTAATAAACGATAACTTGAAAAGTGGAAAATTATTTAATTTTTCGTCCATAAAATGTGCATATATCATATTTATACATTATTAGGTTGGAAACAATCTAATTATGTATATTTAAATGATTTTCTTGGACATACTGATATTCTTTAAATAGGAATAGATATAAGTTGGAAGATAAAGGGATTATCTCTAAAGGGGACGTAGCATCGTGGGCCTGTAGCAACTTGAAATCCAGTGAGGGGTAGTGTCGATGCACACTAGAAGGGGAAGGGTCGTGGAGGAAATAACGACTGCCCGCCCTGTCAATCCCTCCCACGACAAAAATTTCCTTCTCCTGAATTTTTCGACTAACTCAACTCTCTCACCTCCATGAACCCTCAAAGACGAATTTTCCTCCAGATCAAACTCGGCATTCGGTAGAGCAACAACCTCTGTACATTTTAGAATCGTCCAAAATTCGGACTTGCACCTTTTTTTCGCCTCTCGTTGTTTTTATACCAAGCCTTAAATTTCCGATATACGTTCACTGACAACTCATTTTATTTCTCTTGTTTAACCTCTGTACACAATTGTAATCAATTAACATTTCTGTTATTTTTTAAATATATATAATGTTAAAATTTACCATATGTGTTTTGTACATTATTCTAGTTAAATTCGGTGTAGTTTGACTTTTAACCCCAAGACTCGCGTTAAACTAAACGTGAGAATAAACAGTAAAATTTACGCAAGTGTTATATTAATGTGACAAAAATATTACATTTATGTTAAATATATGTTATATGAATATTATATTTATTTTACATACGAGTTACATCAAATTTTTATTGCTATTTTCTACTACGCTCGTTTTATTTATGTGCGACGTACACATTACGTTGGCGGATAGATAACTCCAAAGTTCGGTGTACCGAGCGATGGCAGGTACAAAGTAAGATGGTCCAAAAATGCACTGAAATCTTTTAGTCTCAAATTTTCATGCATATTCCTCTCAAATTTGTTCGAATCCACAAAAAAAGAATTGCGGTTCTTTAGATTATATTTAGAGGTACACACGTATTTCTCATTTTAGAAAAAAATGTTCTTGTAAGCTTTCTTCAAAATCGTCAATATTACGTGGATCAAGTTGATTGTCAAATTTCTATTCGCAATTAGCCATGGAATACAAATGAAAAATTACAACTTAAATGTCGCCCCCTTAAGTCTGTTTTTCTACTAGTAATTAGATGTCTAAAGAACTTGTTAAAATAATTGTATTGTTCCTTATAGCAATTTTTTGTTGGTATAGAGTTAGGAAGTCGCAATTTTTTCGGAATTTTTCAATTTGCTTCTAACTTTTTAATAATAACGATTCACTAATTAACTAACGTTAATTAGTTAATTAGCCTTAGAAAATTTTAATTTATAAATAAATATAGGCAGAGCGTAATAATTACTACATCTTCCAGACTAAGAATTGCCTGGAATATATCGCAATTATTATGTTCTGCCAATATTTATTTATAAATTATTCTCTTAGAATCACGCTAGAAAGTTGAGATTGTTAATGAAACTTTCCACTTTTTATCCAATTTTCGATTACAGTGACGCAATAATTAATTCAAGTTAACATTCATAATTGCTTACACAATTTATTATTACTAGTCATGAGAATATTCTTTTTGAATAATTCTAGAAAGTTGCTATTCTTTCTGAAATTTTACAGCTTTTCTTTGACTTTTTAGTTATGTTTTGTTTACAAAATATGCTTTTAATCAAAACGGCTCTCAATATGGTAACTACTTCAAGAAAAAGTGACATTCAATATGATCCATATAGAACATTTGAAAAATATTTCCAAAATCTGGTTCTCTTTCAGAAAGATCTATTCAGTATACCTAAGAGTATACCTAAGAACAACATGACCTGATAACTCAGTTTCAGGTCAGCCCTGAAGATGTGAATTGCAATGTTCACGAAACGTCGGCAAACAATTCGTAGCTTTTTATACGAGTGAAACCCGAATTATCTCTTTATCAAAATGAATCATCGTGAAAACATAAAATCTATTATTTATGAATTAATAAAACAAATATGTTTGTTAAATTGCATTAATTATTGCCTAATTAGGTAAAATGTGGATTAAAAGTTTTCGAAATATATATATATATATATTTGAAAATTCATTTATATATTTGAGAATCTTGGAAATACTTTGAAATTGTTTCATGAAAAAATGTAATTTTTATATTTTCCACTATTTTGTATGTTGTCAAAATTAGAACTCGGTGAGTCGGCTCTGCTACATGCTGCGTAGGCCAGCCTCGTATAGAGCCGAAAATGCATGGGCACGAACCCGAGCCCCTCCGACTTCACGATTCGTTTTCGGTGGCTAATTAGCTATTAGCATTTTTCAAGTAAACTGCATTTTGAAGGGTCATTTAAACATCCATAATTAATGAAAGATTTTTATTTTTCCATTTGACTACAAACGACTTATCATTTGATAAAAATTTTCTGAAAATGTTCCTTTGAAGGTGGTGTGGAAAGGAGTTTTATTAAAAAATGTGTGAGATTTTCTAACAGACAACTGCTTGAATTTCTGACTTTCTTATTTTTATTTTTTTATCATATTTTTATTGCTTCATGTTTAGAGCAAAATCATATGCTGAAAAACGATAAGAGAAATATCTATTTCTGAAACAGTTCCGTAAGGTTAGAGCCAAATCTGTATACAATCATTTGCATTTTTAAAGTTTTTTGTATAATTTGAAAGGCGACATGAAATTATGCGACGATTTTTGTACCATGTTTGACCCTAGGGCAAAATAAAGGAAAAATATTTTAAAAGTATGTTCATTAGTTATTAAGACACTATACAAAGACTTATTTTTAGAATAGTTTTGTCCTTTTAAAATCATGAGATATTTCTTGATAAACTAAATTTGGTTAAATTTATTTTAAAATTATTTTGCAATTAATAATAAAAAAGTAAAAAGTTAAAAACCAATTAGTATAATATTGAGATAAGTATTTTAAGACATTACAGGTTTTGTAAAGTTTTCATATTTCAAGAAAATATGTGAGGTGAAGTTAATAACTTTTCGGCTTTTTCTCTTAAAAACCCCAAAATTGTGATTATAGCGAATTACAGCCATGATTTAGCAATGAAGAAAGAAATAGACGTAGAAATGATTATAGACGCGAAAACAGGATACTTAAACGATTAGTTAAAGAAAGTCAAGATACAATTAGAGCAGAAGAAGAGATAAAAATACAAAACGACTTTGAAGGAAGCAGGAAACTACTTTATAAAAAATTGAAACGAAACAAAAGTACAGAAATTGTCAACATGAGAAATAGTAGGGGGGAAATGGTATATAATGCAGACGGAATACTAGTGGCTTTCAGAGACTATTTTACGAGACAATTCGGAGATGAAGCTATAGGACACCACAACTGCGATGTTGAACACGATGCGATGGAAAACTCAATTGAGAAAGTCTGTGTCACTGAGGTTAGACGTATAATTAAGAACTTGAAAAACGGTAAGGCTGCCGGGGTAAACGGTACTAACGCTGAAATGCTTAAACACGGTGGCGAGTACATACCACATAGAGTGTGCGAATTGATAAATTTATGTTTCGAGATGGGAGACGTCCCAGACGATTGAAAAAAAGGAATTATCGTACCTATGTACAAGAGAAAGGGAGATAAAAGCGAGTGCAATAATTACAGAGGGATTAGCTTATTAAGCACCGTAAGTAAAATATATTCAAAAATACTTATTCGTAGG
>NC_046661.1:45696219-45707837 GCF_010883055.1 Belonocnema kinseyi | reverse complement strand
ATAAATGAAGGTAAGAAGGTTATTGGTAGAGCAGGTCCCCTTATCAGAAGTAAAAATATATCAAATAAAGCTAAAATGGCAATACATAATTCCATATTTGTAGCGACAGTACTATACAGTAGCGAGACATGGACTTATCAAGAAAAAGATAAGAGTAAAATTAACGCAATTGACATGAGATTCATGCGCATAATATGCGGAAAAACCCTGATGGAAAAAGTAAGTAACGAGACAATTCTAAGAGAATGTGGTGCAGAAGAGACGCTAGTAGACACATGGGAAAGAAATCGGTTAAGATGGTTCAGACATGTTGAGAGAATGCCAAATGAACGACTAACAAAACAAGTGTATCAAGGTAAAGTAAATGGCAGCGTGCCCAGAGGTAGACCGTGGAAAGAATGGTTAGAATGTGTGAATGAGACCCTAGTTAGAAGAGACATAAGAAGTCACAGAAACACGAGAGCCTGCTTGAAAAAATGCATGGACATAAAAGAAGCTAGAGAAGTATGCCAGGACAGGAAAGTATGGCGGCAAATAGTTAATAAAAAGAGTGTCAGTAGAGTGAATGACGCCTGAAACAAAAGACCTTGGCCACTAATGGACCAAAGTGGGGAACCTTACATAACGACTTCGTGAGATTCTTCGCTTGGAGTGAATGCTAGAGAGATTGATCAGCAACCTGGGTCGGAGCAGTGTTGCGGAACGAACGTGTTATTTACTTAAATAACACGAGAATTCTGGATCAATCTGAAAAATCTCTATCCCTTACACACACTACTCCTTTTCCCTACCGAATAAGTCACGCCTACCCCGTAAGGGAAATAGCTTAATGGTGTAATAATAATAATAATAATAATAATAATAATAATAATAATAATTATTATTATTATAATAATAATAATTTCAGCCCATATTAGATTTCAAATAAAGGAAGCATGATTTAAATTAATTTTAAAGGTAACTTATGGTAACTTACCATAAATTGCCTGAAATTCAGTTTGAAAGGTTTTTATAAATTGGCGGAAATTTATGAAATTCTTTGTAATTTATGGTAATATTACAGGAAATGTATGATAACTTAAGATAAAATGCATAAAATCATATCTAGCAGTGTTTATAAATTTGCGGAAATTTATGGCAATTTTCAGTATTTATGGTAGTTTTACATGTAAATATGGTAACTTACCATAAATTGCCTGAAATTCAGTTTGAAAGGTTTTTATAAATTGGCGGAAATTTATGAAATTCTTTGTAATTTATGGTAATATTACAGGAAATGTATGATAACTTAAGATAAAATGCATAAAATCATATCTAGCAGTGTTTATAAATTTGCGGAAATTTATGGAAATTTTCGGTAATTTATGGTAGTTTAACGTGTAAATATGGTAACTTACCATAAATTATCCAAAATTAAATTTGAAGTATTTTTAGAAATTTCCACAAATTTATGACATTTTTGGTAATTTATTTGTAATATTATAGGTAATTTATGTTAAATGAAGATAAATTACCGAACATTCAATTTTAAACCTTTTATTAATTTCCGGAAATTTATGAAATTTTTGGTAAGATCACAAGTAATTTATGGGTAAAGTACCTAAAATTCAATTTGGAAATTGAATTGCCCCGCTTCATAGGCTTTTTATTTTTTTATTAATCTTACCAAATTGAAGCATTTTGCTTTAAAATCTTTTACACTCTTTTTTTAAATTTTAGGAAATACTTTGATATGCTTAAAACCTTTTTTAATTTTTTTTAAAGCACATGTTTTTAAAATAAAAAATCAATAAAAATTTTCAAACGATTATTAGAAAAATAATTCTTTTTTTCTAATCTTGTCAGATCTTCTAATCTTCTAATATTTAAAAGCTATTCAAATTTTTCCTGATTCTTTTTTAATTTTGGAAAATTAAAAAAAAATTGTATTAACAATTTTTCAGATTCTTTGAGAATTTTTTAAAACTTCTCTAATTTTTTAAAATGTTTAAAAATAGTCTCTTAAAATTAATTTTTTGAAATAAAAAATTATTTTAATTATTTCTAGGAACCTGTCAGATTTTTTTTCATTTTCGTGAATCCTTACAAAATTCTTAACAAATTGTCACAAGTTTTAATTATTTTTGAATCATTTCAAAATTTTCGAATATATCTTAAAATAATTCAAATTTGAGAACACATTTTTTAAATCACCGTAGACTTTTTTTTAAATTGTGCAACAAAACTTCCCAAGAAGGTCTATTAAGAATTAAGTTCTTTATTTTGTTCTAAAATTATATAACATGGCAAACTTGCCAAATTTTTCTACACACCATGGACATAGGAAACAAGGAACTAGGCATGCCATCCTAACTTGGGCGAGCAGGGTTGAATCCACGGGAAGGGAGAGAATTCCATGAGTGGGGAGAGCCGCCATCTTACGATGCGTCATTTGATTATGCGCACGAGCGTATTTTCCGACAAACTGTGCATGAAAATATAAACATGTGGGCGCTGCCATGTTTGTCGCGGGACATCAAAATATGGCGGACCTCCCCCCTCATTGCATTACCCCCACAATGGCATGCCTAGTCCCTTGTTTCCTATGTCCATGCTACACACTCTTTTACATCCTTTTTAAAATTTTTACGAAATAATAAAAGAAAGTTGTGTTCTTTTTTCAATTTTCTCTCAAAATTTATTCCATTCCATTTGTGGTTAAAAATGTATCTTTTTCAATTGAAAATCCAAATGCATGTTTAAAAATTTAACTATTCTGTGGTAAATGCGAAATTTTCTTTTTCAAAATATTTTTCAGTTGGAAATTCATTTCTTATATCGAAAGTTAAAAATTAACTGCTCGGTTTAAATTCTATTTTTTTATTTGAAAAAACATTTTCTTATACTGAAAATTTAACTGTATAATTTTTGGTTGAAATTTAACAACTTTGTTAAAAATTTGTTGTATTGTTTTTTTTTTTGCTTGAAAATTGACCTTTCTCAGTTAAAAATTAATCTTTTTGGTAGAAAATTATTCTTCTTGTTTAAAAATTTATCTATTTTAATTAGGAATTCATTTCTTTGGTTGAAAATGTATTTTTTGGTCAAATTGCTTTTCTTTTGGTATAAAGTGGTTGAAAGTTGATGTATTTTTTTTGAAATTAAAATATTTTGCTGCAGAAATTTTAGTTGTAAATTAATTGTTTAAACTGATAATGTGACCGTTTTTCGTTAAAAATTTATATATTTTGTTAAACATTCTTTTTTTTTGTTGTTTTGAAATTGATTTTAAGATTTCTTAATTTCTGTTTTTGTTAGAAAATTATTGTATTCAAAATTAAATTATTTGTTTGAAAATTTAATTTTCGGCTTGAAAATTAAAATATTTTGTTGAACAGTAATTTTTTTAGAAGAATATTAGTCTTCTTGAAAGTAAATTAATTTCTTTCGTTGAAAATTCCATTTTTTATCTGAAAATTTAACTAGTACATTTTTGGTTTAATACTTAGTGTGTCAGTTTAAAATTCGTTTCCAAAGATGAAAATTGAACAATTTTGGTGACATTTTTTACTTGAAAAATCATCTTTTTCATTATAAACTTATCTTCTAACTTCTTTGGTAGCGAATAAATCTTCTTATTTGAAAATTCATTTGAAAATTCCT
The DNA here is from genome assembly GCF_010883055.1 of Belonocnema kinseyi. Classification (NCBI taxonomy): domain Eukaryota; kingdom Metazoa; phylum Arthropoda; class Insecta; order Hymenoptera; family Cynipidae; genus Belonocnema; species Belonocnema kinseyi. Next base: position 45,704,195 of record NC_046661.1, on the reverse strand, counting down.
ATATCTATTCACATAAAGTAAATTATATTTTCCTTTTTGCAATAAGTAAAATGGTTCTAATGTAATTTGGAATTTCAAAACTGGAATAAATTTGAGGAGCAGCTAGATCATCGAGATATAGAAATGGACTGGTAATGCTGTAGGGAGAACGGTAATGGGCTCTAGAGAGAGAAAAACGTATGAGACGTTAACCTATCTCTTTCTAGAGAAAGCTGATTAGTCGAGAATATTTTCGTTTGGTGAAGTTTGGCGCAGCACAGGACCGTGCTTTGTGTCGCGAGTGCCCCAATAATGTAACGTTTATCGCACTTTTCAGAATTGAACAGTTTATAATTTATTTAATTACAATTTATTGTAAATAAATATAAAAAATGGTGGTAGCTTGTACAGTTTGTGGGCGTTGTCAAGACGTTTATATGGGGATATGTTTTCATACGTAAGTAAAACTATTGAATATAGTAAAATAAAAAATTTTACAACAAAAACAAAACCTCAAAATATGAAGTTTTGTACCTATACAATACAAATGGTTATTTTTTATATTATAGAAATATTGTTCAAATTTTTGACAGTTTTTACATTATTTTTAAACTCACAAAACGATTATTATTGTAGCATTTTCAATCAAAATTCAAAAAGAATTCAAGGTTACCAAGTTTCTAAAATAATCTATCTGAAACAGGTTATTTTACATGAATGCTCTTTAAAATTCAATTTATTATAACTACAAATCTCTGATGTATTATTTATCTTTTTTTTTTTTAAATTAACCATAGAGAATATTTAGGCAATACCCGGGGCCACCAAATCACTTGACATAGTCCTGAAATAGATAAAGGTAGGTCTACGTCTCATATGTTTTTTCTCTCTCTAAAGCCCATTTCAGTTCTCCCCAAAGCGTTACCGGTCCATTTCTATATGTCGATGAGCAGATAGTCATTCGTGAAGTCAGGAGAGCGCGGGTTCCGGCTCGTGCATTTTCGGCTTTATACGAGGCTGGTTTTCGCAGCATTTAACAGAGCCAAATCACCGACACGCTACGTTTGCATGTGTTTCTCTCAAATGGAAGAGTAGTGGGGGCCAAAAAATGCCACGTTCTGGAGACACTGATATGGAAGCTTTAATGAATGGCCTGCACAGCAAATTCGATCAGCTGACGCTTGAAAACAAACGTCTGATGATGAACCAGAACAAACTACAGGCAAAAGTAGAACAACAGGACATTAAAATTGTATAGATGAAGAGGATCCTGAAAAAAATAACTTATTGTTGTTTGGTATTTCAGATAGCCAGGAAGAAGACACGGAGAAATACATCCTGGAACTAATAAATAACAATCTGGAGATCCCTGCATTCACACTTGATTTGGAAGTAGCCAAAAGACTGAGTAGATTCAACCCACATAAACCCAGGCCAATTTTTATTCAATGTAACTCACTTTAACTCAAATTCAAAATCCTAAAAGAAACCTTTAAAAATTGACTGATGCAATTTGGAGGCTTTAAGTTGGTTCCAGGACTGGAAGGTAAATTATAGCTCGCACAACTCAGATCACTCTCCCATCAACTTAATCCTTAAACTAAGGAGGGCAGGAATTTATAGAGTATATGGAGGATTCAAATAGAATATTAATCGAGAGGACTCGAATATTGAAGCTTTGTACACTGCAGTCCCACAAGAAAAGTACCCACCATAGAGGAGAAGAGGGTCCACGGGGGCGAGAGTGATTCTACGAGGTCAGCGGAGCAACTTCACAACAACCCAGGAGTGTATGAAAAAAGCGGACAGTATCCTCGGGGGTTAATCGTGTCGTCTACTTTAGTCATTTCCAATCATTGGCAAAAATGTTGCAGGAAATTCACAGCAGTTGGCTTTCATTCACTCAGTGTTTAGATTATGCGTTGCGTAACCAGGTGTAAACGGCTTTACGAAAATGTCGAAAGAAAACAAGAGAAAGCGTTTATCTTTCGTAGAGACATATCAGCTTTTAAACGAAGTAAAATGAGGTGCCTCAAAACAGTCTATTTTATAGAATTTATTTTTTGACTGGGTAATTTACGAATCTTTAGAAGAAAAATTCATTTTTATCTTTAAGCTGACATTTTTAATTTAAAGAATTTCAAAATGCAGACTTGAAGACTTGAACAATTAAAAATTAAAAGCGTTCGAAGTGGAAACCTTTTGATAAAAAACCCTTATATTTTACTATTTATAACTTATTAAAATATTTAGAAGTTCTGAAAAAACTTCAAAAATAATTTCAAATTGCAAAAGATTTAAAACAACTTCTAAATTGATCAAGAATTGGGAATTAAACTTTAAAGCTTTTTAAGGACGTTTTAACTACTTGGCATGCAAATATTTTATCTTCTAATTTACGATGTATCCAGGTGAAAAAAATTTAATTTTTCAATTTTCAATGTTTCCAGCTAAAAACTGCTTTAAAACTGCTGAAAATAAAAAAATTTTGACAATTTTAAAGTTCATAGATTCATTCTTAAATTGAGAGCATTGCAAATGATAACGCGGTTTTATATTTTTGGAACTGAATTTAAATCTTTAAACTCTATAATTGATCAAAATTAAAAATTCTAAATTTGCAAATAATCTGCATTTCATTTAAACTTGTTTAATTGGAAAGTTGTACTACTTTCCATTGTATACGTGTAAATTATTGAACATTCGATTACAAAAATTTTTAACTACAAAAACTTAAAACGTTAATTAAAAAATATTTAAAACTCAAGAGTTCGAATTTGAATGCTTCAATTTTTGGTTTGTTTTTTATTACTTTAAATGGAAAGATGCTTAGGCTTAGAGTCCGAATTTTTTATTTTATTGGCCGTGAACAATTTTTGCAAACCGATAAAGACACGGGAAATGAAAGGCCATTTTTTTCTTCGATTAAAATGGCCATCCTGATATATGTACGTACAAACTTAAAAATCAGTAATTTTATTACGTTTTATTTTCGAGCACAAACATTTTCACTTTCATTAAGATATTATAAAACCAAGATGGCAAAAATACAAACAAATATTTTTAAGACGAAACTCCAATATAAATTATTCTTAAGGCCATGATTGTTAATGGTTGGCGAGTCCCGAAATTGTACGAAGGAGATAAAGACTACTCCCGAAATACGGGACAGTGACTGCCCGATACAAAATAATAAAGAATGGTTTGACGCTGATTTCTCAAATCTCAAAATTCAATTAAATAAATTAGCGAAAGATTCTAAACGCCCTGACTTTGCGGAGAATGTTAGGAATGAATATTTTGAAACCAAATCGGATTTCAAAAAACTAAGTCTCTAAAAATATAAGTGTTAAAAATGAGATTATTGCAAAGCTCCAAAATGTCAATAATAGTCAAATACTTTGGATAACGAATAATCACTTTAAACTATTCTCGAAATGCGTTATGAATCTTGTGGTAAAAGATTGAGAGCAGTAATTTGAAAACATCTTTCCGAAGCGAGTGACGGTAGATTCCAATTTTATAGATATCAGACACCCGCAACACGATGCGAATATCTCATATGTGGAAATTGTCATGCCCCTAAGAAAATGTAAACCCCAGAAGGCCCCGGGGCCGAGTGGACTATCAAATGATTTTTACATTACAATCCCTGCTACGTGAATTCATTATTTTGAAAATTTCCTTAACATAACTTTATGTACTGAAAAAATCCCAGACGCTCGGGCGAAATGTCTCATGTTAATGCTCTTCAAAAAAGGCTGTCCAAGTGATACTTTGATCTATAGACCTACAGCGCTGGCCAATTCAATAACAAAAATATATACTCAAATTTGACAAGCGATACTACTGGAATGGGGAAAACAATGTAATTTAATCCCTAAAGTGCAAGCAGGTTTTCGCAGTGATAGGAATGTGTTGACCATATCTTTTCTCTTGCAGAAATCTCTCTTTATTTGCAAAAATCAAAACGGAATTTTTATGCAATCTTCGTCAACTTGAAACAAACGTTTCCTTCAGTTAATCATGCCCTGATATGGGAAAAATTGTATCGTATGGGTGTTAGTGGTAAATTCATCAGGATAATTAAAAACCTGTGTGATAAGGCAGCCTAATCAGTTGGAGTCGATAATGAATACACCAAATTTATTGCTGTTACGAAGGGCTTGCTGCATGGGGGAATTTTCCTACAAAGGTAATTATTTTCAAGCGGGGTAGGATTAATAAAAAAATTACGGAGATAAATTATGCAGGTATCCCCTTAGAAATTGTTAGTTATTTTAACTATCTGGGTCCACCCTACAGCAGAACAGCACTTTTCGCAAAAGCTTCCGACTCAGTATCAAGTAGGGCAAAAATTGCAAACGTCTCTGTCTTGAGAATCATTGGCAGAGCAAAATGTCACGATTTGGCAGCAATAGCAAACATTTTCTGCTCGCTAAGCTTAAACGCGTTGTTCTAAGCGGGACAAGTCTGTGGCGCGTTCTATCCAGAAAAAATCAAAACTAAATTTTACAACGCCCTGTTTCATGTACAAAAAGTGCGCCTGACTTTGCAATAAGGTTAGAATTCGGTCCCATGCATGTTCCAGCCTTAATTATAAGAATGTCATTAACTTGGTTGCTGAAAATGTTAAAAATAGCTGATGATATTATACGAAAGATCTGTTTGCGACGTTCAAATTCGAACAGGCACACTAAGAATTTGAAATATAACTGGGTCGCTCAGATTAATGCGATACTTGAACATGCACGTATTTTTATGAGCTGGGAGAATCTAAACGCAGAATATTGGGAAAATCAAATCCCGGAATTCATTTAATTATATACAAACTTCGAAAAACTTCCGAAAAGGGTCTATGCCCGATTTCCTTCAATCTGCGTACACCTGTGTATTTTCATGCGCTGATTACGAATATGATAGAGCAAATTTGATTTTGATGGTGACACCATCAAAAAACCATAAAAATTATGAATATTTGAGTTTATCTCAGCTAATATGCAAAATTCAAAAAAAAAATTCAATTAAAAGTTCCAGGTCTCATCGAAATACGCATTTTTTATTCCAAGCGGGGCGTTGAAAAAGGGGCAGTCCCGTGCAGAAATTTTGGTGTGGCGTCGGTCGGGTCCCGATCGGGAAAAATTTGGGCCCGATAGGGTAATCTGTCTAGCGCCAGACTGTAAATGAAACGCCCTATCCGACTGGGCCCAGATCTGGGCATCCAAAATGTGGACCCGATCTGGCCCAGATCTTTAATTTTTCAGTATTCTTCATTATATATCATTATACATTATATCTCATTTCAATATACTACATTGCATTTTCTGTTTGTATTTCTTGAATTTATCGATGAGAGTTTGCATTTTGAAGAAAACTATTATGCTTCGACAAACAATGTTCAGATTTAGAGCTATTACACACACACACACACACAAATGAATATTAATGATAAATATTTTGTAATCTTCTTAATATTCATTTGGATTTATTTTTGTTTGACTAATGCGCATGGGGCATGTGGAGTCAGATTCAAAAAGTGAGGTTACGTTCGAAAAAATATAAAAGAATAAATAAAATAAAATTCTAAGAAGCTGGAAAACATTTTTTTCTTAACATATATAGTAAATGCGCTGAAAATGACGATGCTTTCTCGAATACATTGCTGGAAATCTTGAGGAGCTAAAAATGAATTGTGATTTCGAACTCGCAATTTACTATTTGCTTTTGGCATTTTAAGCTATGTGAAAGAAAAATAATATCACGATGATAACAGAACACTTGAAATAATCTTGTCTAACCCAACCCGACCCGACGTGGTTCTGGCGGGAGCCACATCTGCCCCGTTGGGGCCACATGTGGAAAATCCGATCAGGCCCAGAGCGGAACTCGGGAATAAGTTGGGCAATTTCTGCACGGGGTGAAGAGCGTGAGTAGGCAATAAGCCGAAACTAATGGATTTATCACTGCTGAGATCAACTTACAAAAACATGATTTTTATGTTTTTTTTTATGATTTCACCATGAAAATCAAATTTGCACCAATTTTCACTAGCATATTCGTAATCAGCGCATTAAAATACATAAGTATACGAAGTACGAAGAAAATCGGGCATATCCCATTTTCGGAAGTACGCCCCAAACTTCTTACATGAACAAGATATTGCACACTTAGAAACCGCCAAATTTAATCCTTACTACAAATCCTGCTTAACTTGTACTCTTCGAATTGAAAAATATCTTCTACTCAACCTTCCATTTTAATCAAAATGTACCCTGGCGCAAATTATACTATCCTCTAAACATATTCTGAAATTTACAACCAAAGCACAAACTATACGATTATTGATCCACAGCAATACTTTTCCCTATGTATACTGTTCCTATAGATAGCGTAAACGAGCAAAGCTACTTAATTAAATTATTTAAAAGCAAAGATCATAACATTATTTAAAATATTTCCCACTACATGATACAAATGATTAATACATACATACATACATACATACATACATACATACATACATACATACATACATATATTCATACATGCATGCATACATACATGCATACATACATACATACATACATATATGCATACATACATGCATACATACAATGAATCGATCTAAAAATTAAAAAAAAAATCTTCCTTCGATAGTGAGGAACAAATGTCTCATTGGAAGTCGTTTCAACTCAAAGTCCACTCGATACTTTTTCTTGGCGAAACTGAAAAAAAGGGTTTGCCGATCTGTCTCAATTTGCAATTAAATATTATTAAACAACAAGCGATTTTTAGTTTTTTCTTTAGTTTTTAGGCATTGTGTAAAAAAAATAGAATGTAGAGATAAGTTGTGTTTCGCAATTCTCCACAAGCTTATATTTGAAGAAAAAAAATTTGGTGTCTTACAATTTCCGTCCTGGACGTTTGGACAATACTTTTACTCGATTTCGCGCGTTCGGCGAGTCATTTCATCCTGACGCTCAATTGCAAAATGGCTACTAACTGACTGCAGAGAACTTATAGAGAGATTTTAGGTAATTTCAGATTATTTAAGGTCATGAATTGTGATTAAAGTTATTGCAGGTGAATTCACGTGATTTCATAGGATTGTAAATGATTATAGTTTTTTACTGATGATTACAACTGACTACAAGCGATCATACGTGATTTGCTGTGATTTAAAATGATTGTAGTTAACTTAACGCGACTTCAGATAATCGTAGAGTTATTTCCGGTAATTTTACATGATTTAAGGTGATTTCTCATGATTTTAACTGAATCCAGGTAATCACAACTGATTGCGCGTATGTGCAAGTAAGTTCAGGTGATTGTAGAATGATTATAGGTGATTCCCGCGTGAAAAAGTTTCAATGGGTGAACCATAGGTCAAAAATGGCATAAGCGTGAGGTGATGATGAGCGTCGGTTTATCATGGGGTATGCGTGAGTTAAGCATCGACTCACCATTTATAATTGTTTTGGTTATTTATAACATTTCAATTTCAAAAAAGTTCTCATAGATGACTTTTAAATGATCTGGAACGCGATCCGTCGCACCCAGGTCGTCGCCTGAACAGTCATAGTTATTTTGGGTGTTGACAAAATTTGAAGTCAAAAAAGTTCTAGTAGAATACGTGTTACAAGACTACCTAGTGTACGATTCTGCGCATCCGGATCGTCGACTCACCATTTGTAATTGTTTTGGTTATTGACCAAATTTAAATTTCAAAGAGTTCTCGTAGATATCATTTTAAATGACATGGTGCACAATCCGGCACACCTGACTTATCACCTCACCATTAGTACCTATTTTAGGTGTTGGAAAAACTTCAATTTTAAAAAAGTTTTTGCAGAATACGTGTTAAACTACCTGGTCCACGACTCTGAGCACCCGGGTCGTCGACTAACCATTTGTAATTGTTTTGGTTATTGACAAAATTTAAATTGCGAAAAAGTTCTTGTGGATGACCTTATAAATGACCTAGTGCGTGATCCAGC
>NC_046661.1:45693424-45696119 GCF_010883055.1 Belonocnema kinseyi | reverse complement strand
CCGGCACACCTGACGCATCACCTCACCATTAGTACCTATTTTAGTTGTTGGAAAAACTTCAATTTTGAAAAAGTTTCTGCAGAATACGTGTTACACTACCTGTTCCACGACCTTGAGCACCCGGCTCGTCGACTAACCATTTGTAATTGTTTTGGTTATTGACAAAATTTAAATTGCGAAAAAGTTCTTGTGGATGACCTTTTAAATGACCTGGTGTGTGATCCAGCGCACCCGGGTCGTCGTCTCGCCATTAGTAGTTATTTTGGGTGTTGAAAAAATTGGGATTTTGAAAATGTTCTTGTAGAATACGCGTTACAACACTAACTAGTGTACGATTCTGCGCGCTCCGTTCGTAGACTCAACATTTGTAATTGTTTTGGTTATTGACAAAAATTTAATTTTCATAGAGTTCTCGTAGATGACGTTTTAAATAACCTGATGCACAATCCGGTGCACCCGAGTCATCGCCTTACCATTGTTACCTATTTTAGGTGTTGGAAAGACTTCAATTTTGAAAAAGTTTTTGCAGAATACGTGTTAAACGACCTGGTCCACGACCCTGCGCACCCGGGTCGTCGACTAACCATTTATAATGTTTTTGGTTATTGAAAAAATTTAAATTGCGAAAAAGTTCTTGTGGATGACCTTTTAAATGACCTGGTGCGTGATCCGGCGCACCCGGGTCGTCGCCCCGACATTGGTGAACGATCGGATGCACCCGGTTATTGAAAACTTTCCATTTACAGACTTATCAGCTATTGGCAAACCTAAGATTTTAATTTTGAGCGCAGGCTAATTTACTCTAATAATTGGATGTTTTTTTGAGTATGTATTCATTTGTATGCAGCGTGTCCTAAGCATGAGATACGGACAAGAGCAAGGCCCATGCTTAGAGCCAGATGTTTCTAAGTGTATTGTCATATTTGAGCCATGCAAACTTTTTTCACGCGGGTATAGTATCTTGAAAAATCGAACAAAGTTATGTTAATAATGTTTCTAGTCAACAATTTCGCAAAATCCAATAAAAGTAATTTTTTCCGGAAATTCTGCTGAAAAATTGATTGGATGATGTTGCTTTTCAAAAATGTTGTAAAGTCCGATAAAAGAAACTATTTATCCACAAATCCTTTCTTGAAGTTGGGAAAATGTAGTAGATTGTGTCCATCTTCGAATATTTTGCCAAAGTTCAATTCAAACCAAAACACCTTCGACCGTGGACGAAGCATTGGAGAGGGGCCATTAGCCATGCTTGACTCATTGTTCATAAGCATGGGATAACCGTCGGACGACCGTGGGTGAACATTGACCCAATCTTGAGCCACATTTATCCCACGCTTACCCCACCCATACGCCATGCTTAACCCACGCTCATACCACGCTCACCCTACGCTAATACCATTGTTGACCTATGGTTCACCCATTGAAACTTTTCCACACGAGTTGTAACTGATATCATGTGATTGTATTTCATTTTACGTGATTAAAATCGATTTTACATTAATATCAAGTGTTTCCAAGCATGCAACAACATTTTTACAGTGATTTCGTGAGTTATGTGCCCCTCACATTATATCAATGTATAAATTTTACAGAAATGTTACATGGATTTCAATTTATAAGTAAATCAACCGTGAAATTTATAAGAAAGTTACTCAAAAGAAACATGCCTATTTGACAGTACTATTCAAATCACAATAACAGTGTTGAAAAAAGCAAAGAGATGTACTTACCAATGAAAAATTGTCCTTTCCAGTCATACCTCCCACTGCCAATAGAGATTGCGAAACGGATGTAACCCTCAGCTTTAACAAACGGTTGGATACAAATGGCGCGATTCCTATCAATGACGGTACCTACAACATCCTCTGTGTCGAAACGGCATTTTACTTTATCGTCCTTCTCAAAGCAAGGACCTGTTATATTAACAACTGTTCCGCCGAGCATATTTCCACTTTCGGGTGCAAAAACAAGAGGCAAGTGAGCACCAGCTGCAAAATAAATTTGTAAACATTTACAACTGTTTTATGTTACAAGGTAACATTTTGTAAAATTAAAATATTATTTATGAATGTAAAATTTGTATTAAGTAACAAATGTACATTCTTGCTATATAACGATGCTACATTTTGTATGAAACAAGAATACATACGTGTAACGTTAGAATATTACATTGATGTTATGTCACCGTGTAATTGCATTGTTTTGTTCAATAGTTACATTCTTGTTGCGACACAGTAATAGAAACTTGTCACCTAGCAATTTATTCAATACTCACCGATATCTTTGTTGCACGTCCCAAGCATGATTTTTTCATCTAACCTGAAAATATGACGACCCGGGAAGCCATTTGCCCATCCTCTACCAACTAAATCCCGAAGTGTAGATTGCTGTGAGTAAGGTTTATATTCGTAACTTTGAGTTCCGTTTCCTGCGTTAAAACCAATCTGAAAATGATAAATTGGTGTATTAAACGAAAATGTTTTCTCGACATTACATACTGATATGCAATTTTTTCGACTTTTTAGTGCAAATTTTGTTCATATCATTTATGTTATATCAATAGAAAACCTTCTAAATATAGCAATACTCAAGTTGCATACAGTGTGTCCCATATTTATAGGGCCACCCCATTTTTTAAGGATAATTTTTTTTCTATTGAAACAAAATGCACCAAATATTTTGAGTGGATAAATGA
>NC_046661.1:45678702-45693324 GCF_010883055.1 Belonocnema kinseyi | reverse complement strand
TTAAATTTTTCCCGAGGATTTTTCACATACATACTTTCCCACATACATTCTTTTTGGGGATTATTGACGTATTTTTCCTATTTTAAAAGTGTATATTCGCACGATATGTTCGAAATAAATATTTCTCCTATTTTTATTGCGGGGATCCCCGTAAGTAGCGGGAGTTCCCGGGTTTTTCTCGCTTTACCTGGCATGCACATATGTGTACTCCTGGTATAAATAGGCTTCCGAATGCATTTTTTGCCAGTTAAATTGTGCTTGTCAATTGATGCGTATGAAAAATGTGGGAAATCACAACGTGAAATAGCGAAGCTTATAAACCGATCGAGAAATGTTATTTACCTGTATATAAAGAATAGAAGTAATCAAATAATGAAGAAGAAACGTGGACCACGGCCAAAACTCTCAGATCGTGACAAACGAAAAATAGTCGCCGCCGCCTCGCAAACAACTAAGGGGTGCAGAATAATAAAAAATAATGTGGCTCCTCAAGTGTCCAAAAGTACAGTGCATCGAGTATTGAAGGATTCCCCTAATTTAGTATGTGAAAAAATGCAAAAAGCGCCTAAACTGAAACCTCATCATATGCAGGCACGCTACAATTTTGCAGAAGAGAAGCTGCATTGGACGCACGAATGGTCAAAGGTACATACTTGGACAGTGCATTTTTTCTCATAACAAATAATTAGTTCCTTCAAGCCTATGTAATTAAGGCTTGGGTCTTTTACTTGCTTTTCAGATTATCTGGTCTGACGAAAAAAAATTTAATTTAGATGGTCCTGACGGAATGCGTTATTATTGGAGTGATCTGAGACATGAGCCTCGTTATTTTTCAACCCGAAACTTTGGAGGCGGTTCCGTCATGGTATGGGGGGCATACAGCGGTTTCGGAAAAGTGGCCTTAGCTTTTATTTCTCATCAAATGAAAAGCGGAGATTACCAGGCAGTGCTAGAAGAACATCTTAAGCCCTACCTTGGTCGTTTCCGCTCTGCAAAATTGACTTTCCAGCAGGACAACGCAGCCATACATGCGAGCAAGTCTACGAAGGATTGGTTGGCAAAGTCAAAGATCCCCGTACTCGCGTGGGCAGCGATCTCTCCAGACCTTAAGCCAATGGAAAATGTTTGGGGCATGATGGTACGCGATGTGTATGACAACGGAAAGCAGTACACAACGGTCGCAGAGCTGAGGGAAGCGATCAAATCAGCATGGAACAACGTCACCGCGAAAAGTCTCGAAAATCTGAATAAATCGATGGTAAAGCGAATGAAAATGGTATTCAAAAATGGCGAAAATACTATTAATTACTAATTTAGTGAATAAAATCTTTTTATATGTACGTATTTTGTTGAATAAATTGAATTCTTTCGGAAAAATTGAATTTTTTTTTAGTGGCCCTAATAATTTGGGACACCGATTTTTTTCGAAAAAATGCCCAAATAAATGAACGAATGGAATTGCGAGCTCTATATTTTAGGAAAAATCGTTAACTCGACTCATTTATTCACTCAAAAAATTTGGTGCAGTTTGTTCCAATAGAAAAAAAATTATCCTTAAAAAATGGGGTGGCCCTATAAATATGGGACACACTGTATTTCAATGACTCGTTGGTCGTGCAACAATCATGTTAAAATTACATTCTAGTTATATTAAAAAATGCAATATAAGGTAAAAATTTCTTACGAATGCAGGTGTTCCACCCTCCCCGCCAGTTGTATCGCCTCCTGCTTCCGTATGACTTAACCATTGAATCTCCCGATAATTAAAAATAGCGTAAGTGTAAACTTCATCAGTTGCCAATACCATTTGAAAAGTATTGGTCTTATAAAGGGAGTTGTCTATTCCACCCGCAAAAGACATATTTTTCCAAGTGACAATGACAGCGTGTTTTGGATTAAATGTATCTGCACCCACAACACCCTCCCGAACGTCCCACTTTACCCTCTCATACATCTCTTTGCCGAACTGATCTTGTCTCGACTGTAAATCTCTTTCCATCCTATAATTTAAAAAGTTTGGGAACTCATAAAACAAATAATAAAATGAAATTGACGAGAATGGATCTTTAACAACAAAATTAGTTAACATTAAAAACAAAAAATTTTCATCTTATCTGTAATTCCTTTAAAGTTAACGTAGCTGTAATTTCATTTCTTCCAAGCAGAAATAATCGTTACGTAAGATTTATATACACAAGAATTACATTAACGTTACATAATGATTATTACCCAAAAGTTGGATCATAAAAGTTATTTTATCAAAAGAAGTATTAGATTTTTTAATATTGTTATGGCTATTAGCGATACAAAGACAATAAATGTCTTATAAAATTGTTATATAATAGTTTCTGAAGTGTTAGATTTCCGTAGATTAGAACAGACTAAACAATTTTGACAAAAATATTGTAATTTAATCATTATTATTATGAGTATTATAATTCAATATTAATTTTAATTTAATAAAAATGTTGCGTTACCGCCAAACAACTGTCATTTACCTAAAATAAACTCCGGGACTTCGTTGATCGATATCAGTGGGTCGCAATCTACCAATCCTGCATTTGCTGAAAAAGATCCCAATGAAACTAGGATCGTTCTTTTTTGGCCAATCTTTATTTGGAAACACTAGGGGATAAGTGTAATGTTCCGGGGGATCACTGAATTCAAGGTAACCATGCATGGATAACTGCAAATTAAAAATCATAGTTTTATTAATTTAAATAGCTTTTTATATAAACTTATCAGAAGCTACGAGTGTAATATAAGTTATTTAGTCATTTTACACCATTGCAACACCTAGACGAATCTATGAAAAATGTTATGTGTCGAGGGAATAGCGAGGACAGAGTGAAGGCAAAACTCCAGCCACACAATTGACCCAAAAAAGTTCATGTGAAAAAATTGATTTTCAGAGGACAATTTTAATCCTATTTGAAGGTTTTCTTTTTGAATGCAAGACAAGACAATTCTGCAAAGAGCCTGTTACAGCAATTTTGGACAAATTTATTCGTATTCTTTTATTTGACTACTAAAAATGCACACAAAAAATAAATTTTAAAGAGTTTACTTTTTTAAAAATAAAATACCGAACAACCGAAAAACTTCATTCTTAAACTTCCCTGATTTACCCTAATTTTTATCTGACTAATTTCTTAAATCTCTTCCTATTAATATTTAAAGACTAAAATTCCAATCCTATAGCATTTTTGATCAAGAATCTTTTATAAATGGCATACAAAATTTTTAAATTAAGAACAAGTGTTTCATTTATTATTCTTACGGCTCCGGCAGCCTAATTTACTTTTTAAAAAGTGCAAGAGCACTTTATTTAAATCGAAAACGTGACAAAAGTGACTAATGTGCATTAAAAACGTGACTAATGTTCTGAAATTTAAAGAATTCAAAATAATTCGTTTCATAAGACTTCAAAAAAACTCAAGTTCAATTTAAAAGAATTTAAATGCATTGGAAAAAATCCAAAAAATTCTATTGATTCCAATAAAATTGAAGTGAATTTAAAGAAATTTAACGGAATTTGAAAAAAAATTTATTAAATTTACAGAAATTTAGGTTTAATTTTTAAAAAATTCAAAAGAACTGAAAGCAATTTCAAAACATGAAAAAAATCATTGAATTTAGTGAGTTTGAAATGAACTGACAAAAATGCAGAAGTATTTGATGAAATATCCAAAAACTCAAAGTAAGGTCTGAAAAAAGATCAAATTTATCTGAAAAAAAGATAAAGTACATCTGACGTAAATATTTTTTTCACATAGGTTATATGTCAGTCAAAAGTAAGGGACTGAAGATGCCTGAGTAAGAACCCTCAGCCAACTTCAGTCCCTTGCTTTTGTTGAACAAATCTTCAGTTTTCTATCGACTCTGATGTAGATTTCAAAAATTGTAAACAAACACTATTTGGTATGAACTAACCAAAATGCAGACTGTGTATTCATTAAATGTAGGTGAGTGATTTTTGTGTTTAAAATTAGTGAAATAAAGTAAGAATATTTAAAATTGAATAACGCGAGGATTTTGAAATTTGTGAAGGACATTTTTCCTGTGAAAATTGACGCAGCCGTCTGACATATAACCTATGTCAAAAAAAAACATTTACGTCAGATAAACTTCATCTTTTTTTTAGATAAATTTTATCTTTTTTCCGATAAAGTTTATCTTTCGTTAGATAAACGCGATGCAACGTTTTTACTGTGAGGTGAATTAAACTGAAACTAAAAAAATCCGTTGAATTTAGTAGAACTGAGTGAATTAAAAAAATTAAGGGGTTTAAAAAACGAATAGAATGCCAACGAACTCAAACGAATGTATATGAATTTAGGATCCTAAAAAATTATTTAAATACTTTAAGAGTTTTAAAAATCCGTTAATATTATTGAAATTCTCGGTAATATTATAAAAACCCATTTGGAACTTTTAAAATATCTCAAAGCCTTATGGGTATGTAAAATTGTTCTGTCCTATAAATATCTTCCGAACTTCTCCTTTAGAATCGTATCCAAATTTTGTAAATTTCTTAAAATCTTTAAAATCCTTATAAATACATTGGAACTTTTTAAACTTTAAAGCTCTTGAAACGACCTTGGAATCTTTTAAAATACCCTAAAACATTTCAAATCCTTAAGAATCCCATTAAATTTCTCAATTCAATTGAAACTTCTTTATAATCTTTTAAATTCCCTTACATGTCTTTCCTTTTTGGGAATTACTTCAAATTATTAAAATATATTTAAAAACCCCCATAATATTTCAAATCCCTAAAAATCTGTTAAAATCCCTTGCCATTTTTATAAAATATTCAAAATTCCTTGGAATGTAAAAAAGTACCCTAATAGCTTTTAAAACTGTTTTAAATCCCTTACAATTATTTAAATCGATTTAAAATACCTTGGAATTTTTTAGAATATCCTAAATTCTTAAAAATAATTCCTTGAAATCTTTTCAAATATTTGATATCCTATGAAATCCTTCATTCTTGTGAATAAATTAGTGAAATTAAATGAAATTGAACTCTTTGAAATTCCATGGAAGTGTTAGAAATACTCTAATATCTTTAAATTTCTTCTAAATCAAATTCCTTTAAATTACTGAAAACTACTAAAAATCCCTTGGAATCTTTTTTCAATTACGATACACAATTTAAAAAGCTTTTGAAATCCCTTAAAATTAGAAAAACGGCAAAAAATTCAGAAATAGGTAGAGACATACCTGAATTCAATAGTGGTTAACCCATGGTTTAATTTATTGAACGAAAAGCGACTAAAGTGATTTTTTTTCATTTTAAAAAGTGACTAAAAAGTGATTTAAAAAAAATTGACTATAATAAGTGACTGTGTGGCAGCCCTGATTATTCTGGGCAGTTACACATGTTCCTTCACTTTTTCAATTTCTTTGTTCAAAATCCCGTGTGGAAATAGCCCGGGTTAGCCCTCGTACATCAAAGTTCCTGGTCGGGGACTGACCGGGCTATGTTTGTTTTTTAAGAGCCTAGCCGTGCTCTGGTCGGAGACTGGCTAGCCAAAATTTATATCAAAACCCCAGTCGGGGGCTGACTGGGCTCTGATCGGACAAATCTTATGATCGAATGCTCCGACGGTAACTGGCCGGGCGCTGATTGACAATAATAAACTTGTTAAACTTTGTTTATAACTTAATTACCTTTTCTGATTACATTAACAAATGGATGCGTATACCCGCATGGATTTTCCACGCGGCGAAATATATTGGGTGAATATCTTTTTGACACTACAAATTTTAAAGTTTCATGAGTTCAGACTTACAAACCATGCATTTTGTGACAAAAATTCGATGACACTTTTTTGAAATTCGAAAAATTGGAAATGTTCAGAAAAAAATTACATTTTATATCAATCTTAAACGTCGAAAAATAGAATAAAACACCTAAAAACCAAACTTTACACGAAAGTAAAAAAATTTTATTTTTAAGAAGATTTTAACATTCACGATTAAATTTCTGAGTTCCAACGTTAAAAATTTTATATTTTTTTTATTTGGTACTTTAACTGTTGTGAACTGTAGCTTTTGAGGATGGTTTTTTCAACGATTTTCAACTTCTCGGTTTAGCGCATTGGTTAGCACTCCCGACTGCTAGGCGTTAGATTTAGGTATAGATATGTAGCTTCGATACCCCGTAGCGTTAAAAATTTTATTTGTAATATAATGTTTAAAAATGTAATGTATGTATTTACTCTAAAAATGACTACTATTAATATTTAAAGTCAAAATACTTGCAATCATTTAATATTTATTTTTTAAATACTTTTCTTGTCTCTCAACGACTACGTGAAAATAGTTAATGTTGTCTGTGCTGGGCGCGTGGAATTTCATATATTAATATGCTCCAATACTGCAGTAAAAACTAATCAAATTCATTCCCTAATTTAGTGACTAATGCTCTTCATACAATTGAAACCCGAATCATTTAAATCTTGTAAAGCACCAATTGATCTTGTCCGGGCTACGGTCGAGCTCCCCGGCCAGCTCCAGGCCATGCTCCATAGCCAGACGCTGGCCAGCGGAGCGTGACGATGCTGGTCTGATTCCGACGGGAAACCCCGGCCACAGCCCGACTTAATGTCGGGCTCCCCGGCCAGCTCCCAGCTTAAAGCCGGGCTCTCCGGCCGTAAAATGGCCAGCCCCCGACTTAAATTTCCACCTGGGATCCTTAACTTTTTGCCAACTAAAAAAAATTCCCTGACTTTACTCTAATTTTCAGGTATTTCCTGAGCTGCAGCCACCTTGAAAATATTTACATTCTTTCAAAAATACCTTTAATTAGTAAAGCTACTATTCAGAAATGTTTTGTGGAGAGTCGTAGGATAAAGAAGTTTAAAAATGTATCAATTTATTATGAGAAAATAAGTGGATACACATGCTTTCATCGGGATGGGCAAACTTCAGTCATTTTATTGTCACTTTCGAACTATTTTTGAATAAAAAAAGTATTTTAACAGTGTTTATAAAAGGCAAGGAAGAATTTTTATATCCACTTTTATAAACAATTATCTGCTTTCGTTATTTGTGATAGAATAATTACCGTTTTTATAAAGGAATCGACTAAAAATTACTTAATACTAACACTACGTTATTATGTTTGGTCATCCGATAACAATTTATAATTGTTCATAGAAACTTAATTAATGATAGGAGAATGTGGCTATTTTTCAAATTGCAAACTTCATTCTTTTATGATAATCAATCATAAAAAACTAACTTTCATACTTTTTACGAAACATGAATAACAATCTTCAATTATTATTATTATTAAATATATTCTCACCCTTGTGTAATTGAAACGAAACCCATAAAAAGGCAGCTGGAAGTTGAAATTCTTATGGATTTGAGGCATCGAATTATGTATATCTGTCTGATAATCACCTCTATCATTGTCACCGCCCTTATCAAAATACCAATACATGAAATTCGAGCGTATGGTTCGTAATCTTTCCTCTGTCAAAACATACATGGCAGGTCCATTGTCATTATTGGGTGCATATCTATCTGCATCTGGCGCATCAGAATCTAAAGCAAAAAATAAACAAGATTTTCTCTCTGAATCTGAATCAGTGAAATGTCACTGATTGCCAGTGAGATTTCACTGATTGAAATAGTTTGAAATAGGCTAATGACATTCAGTGAAAAGTGACTTATTCATTCAGTGAAATAAACACTTTAGAGAGTTGGCAGCCACTATACCATGTCAATTTAGAAGTCATAATAATATAATATTTTAGTGGATTCAGTGAAATAATTATACTAAAAACTTGAAACTCATAAATATGATCGAATATTAAAAAATATGAAAAGTTTTGATGCTTTTAAATGACAAATAACCTCACATATTACTTTACTGTCAAGATTGGACTGGCATGTACGCACCCGTTAAGTAAGTACTTTTTATATGACTTAGAGTATATTTTCCCCACAGTTAATTCAGCAGACTTACAGACCCAAAATTAAAAAATGTATTTCATTAAGGAATAATTTTTGCTAGGTAAGTAAAAGAGTAACAACAACGCTTAACTTTGAAACTTGGAGGTTATGTTTCACATGATTTACTCTAGTGTTACTCAACTGATTAGCGAATAAGTACGAAAGCACTGATTATTCAGTGAAATGTCTAACTGCTATTTCAATCAGTGAATTTGTCACTGATTCATATTTAGAGAGTTGATTTTAAGGTTGATTACTTAAAAGTTAATTTTTTCAACGTGCATTAATTTTAATCCCAAAACATATAAAATTGTTACCTGAGCTCTAATGTCAGTATAAAGATAAGAAGTATTGATAACATTTCAACAAGATAAAAGAAGTCGTTTCAAAAGCTGCTAGTTTTAATTTAAATTAATCTTTTATTAGTTAGTTACAATCCGAAATAAGAAATCTTTTCAAAGTAATTCAAGTTGCTTTCAACGTTTCATTTTTAATGAGCAAACATTTTTAACTTAAGCCATTAGGGATATTACAAACTTTGACTTGCTACGGAATTTTAAAATATGCCAGGAAAGAAAACTGTAATAATTCTGTAACAGTTCTAAAACAGTTTTTGAATAGCGCTTCTTTACTGTTATTTAATGTTCTGTGATCATTCTAGAACGCTGTTACACACATTCTATAATAAATATGTAACAGCCGCAAGTACAATTTGAAAAAAGACGAAGCTACATAAAATCATAAGAAAGCAAGAAGAGCTAATACGTTTGAAAAAGGAAAGAGAGGTTCAAAAAAATAGGAATCGCTACATGTGAAACGAGAAGAAACTGAAAAGTAAGAAGAAAACGAAGAAGAAGAGGAGAGGAACTGTGAAAAACAAGAGGGAGAAGAGTACGTAAATAAAAAAGTAGAACAATTTGGAGGAGGAACCTTAACAGAAACGAGACGAGGAAGTGGTAATCATAATCAAGAAGAGAGGGAAAAAAGAGCATATAAAAATATGTATATGAAGGGGAACGATTGCAAAGAGAAGAAACAAATAGAACAAGAGGTACCAGGCTCCTAGCCAGAAATTTGGTGGGGGGGCCCTGAGAGGTACCCATTTAAATAGAGAAAACAAGGAGAGCGAATAAAGAAATAGAAGGCTGAACGTTTGACAAAACAAGAAGCTGAACACAAAAAATTATGATAATAAGCTAAGAAACTAAAAATAAAAGAAGAAAAAAAGGAAGGAAAGCGATTCATGAAAGAGGAATCGGAATGTTTGAAAATGGAAAAAACTAAAGAATAACAAAAAGAAAAAGCAAATACAAAAAGATGGAAAAAGACAGACCGACTTTATTATCATGTACCTCTATTTTAGACTATCTAATGGGGGCATAATATGACTCATCTTCTTTTAGACAAAACAAGTAATCATGCTTTAAACATAAAAATATGAGGCGTTCAAAAAATTTATTTATACATAGCTTTCTTATTGTAGAAATAAAAGTATCTAGGCTATACGTTTCTTCACAGTAAAATTAAAATAAAATTTAACGAATGGAAAACACCTTTTTATTTCAGTATGAGAATTATATTGCCCGTTTCTTCTTGTGAAATTAAATCATAAAGAATAATAATAAAGAAAATGAAATCTCTTTTCTTTATAAAGTGTAAATAAAACAATTATTATAATTTCTATAGAAACCATCATAACAATCATAAAAATCACTTCGTATAGAAACTTTCCACACAGAATGAATCAATTTATTACGAAAGGTGTATTCCGAAACATGATTCATCGTCGATTCATGTGGAAGTGAGTAACTGATAAAAAAGATAAAGCACGCTACATATTCAGCATTGTCATAGTATACTACCGAATTTGTTCACGAGAGATTACAAACCGAGCCAAACAGGTGGGGCTTTTCAAAATCTGGAAAAGTCAAACTTTCATTCCAACTGCATAGCACATAATTTTATAAATTAAGTTGTAGTCATTACATTTACCGGATATAATAAGATTGCCACTTTGAAACAGATCTGTTGTTACAAAATTGTATAAGCAGTATAAAACATATTTAACTCAGATCAGAAAATTTGTATTTTACAATACTTTTTACAATGCAACAGTTTTTTTCCAATTTATATTCGATTATTTAATCAAGTAATGACCAGACCTTTATTTTTAAAGTAAAACGGTCACACCCATTGATGACATTGTCACTTACCGTATCTTACGTATTTACCGCTGGTATCACCATTCATACGACTTGAAATCTTGGGAAATGAACTTTCTGATCCGAAAGGGGCAGAATCCGTTTTCCGTTCTTCTGGAGAATCCGGATATTCAAAACTTTGATTGCCCAAGTCATTTTCATTTTTTAATGAAGGTTCCTCGTTTTCTGGATCCTTATCTCTTAGATCATCTAACTCGTAAGCCAAAGACTCGTTTTTTGATTCTGCGTTCAAATCCTAACGAAAAATTTGGTTGTAATTTTAATAATACCACCTTTTCCATATTTAATTGTAAACGAAAAATAAGTGTCCCATATTTAATAAACAAAACTCGTATTTCAGAGGAATTATAATTTCTATATTGAAAAAGGATTTATAATTTTTTGAGATTATTAAAAAAAGTGCCATTTTCAAAAAGGAAAGTCAAGTTTCCTAAGTTCTTTAAAAACATTCATTTTGGGTTGCGAAAATCAAAATATAATATTCTTTTTTGTTAGAAATGATAAAAAGATGACACAAAGGGAAAGCAAAAGTTGCCAAAAAATTAGTTTTTATCTGACTTCATTCTTCAAAAATAGTAACCAGGCTTGTACTAGTAAGGTGGGATTTCGGGGGAAATCCTGGTGTGCTGGTTCTATTTTAAGCAATTAGGGCCATTTTCCCGGACCCATTATCCATCAAAAGCCAGCCCTGATAGGAACGGAACTTACACTTTCTATTTCATGGAGATAAACCCAAGTTTCCTTTCCCTTCTGCTGTTTAAAACCAAATTTAAGAAAGTTTTTTCTATCATTAAGAACGAAACAGATCTTTTGTTCTATTTTTATTGAAACCAAGAATATGATTTTTATTTCCCATCGCCTCGAAAAAAAAACTAAAGGAAATTTTCGATTCAATTAAAAATCACCACCCTTCAATCGAAATTAAGGTCAAAGCCCACTAATTAAACCAAAATCGAAGAAATTTGTTCACCGGTTCATCATGATTTTCTGAAAACGGTTCCTGGTTTTCAGGTGAAATTTGAAAATGATCTCCAAACAGGTCGTTCTCGCTTTTGGCAGAAACATGAAGGACGTTTATCACCAAAACGAAATTCACCAGTAACATTAAATCACTCGAAAACCTTCGTGGCCTGTGAATCGGCATTTTCACTTATTTAAAAAAAAAGATCTTTCAAGATTAACCATCAGCACGGTATCTAGAGAGAAACTGAGGTATATTCGGGCAATAGAGAATGATAACGGTGACTGATATCATCGACTCTCCTAAAAGATAAGAGGCTTATCTTTAGCGCTTACACCAACAGGTATGTAAACGTTTACAACTCGAAAAGACCCTTTGCCCTACTTTTGAACCGATAGAAGGAAAAAAGTGATATATTCTTTCCGGGCACGAGTTAATTATAAAAATGTAATAGAAATACGAGCTGCTGTCAGATTTTACTAATTTAAATATATTTTAATGTAATTACTTCGTATGCATGTAATTTCAGTCTTAAATTTACGTTTTTAATCATACTTGAATATACGCGGCTGCATATTGAAAAAATATGTGCATTTGAAATTATTAAAAAAATAATTTAATTTCTCACTTCGGCTTGGTTTTTTAACCTAGATATGTGCTTTCATTTTGAAATGTAGTCAATGAATGTACAAACTGCAACGTATAAGTGGGCATATGGTGCCGCGCTTTGACTTGAATGCCCTCTGTAAACTATGATTAAAATGTGATTTTGATTTGTGCATTCTTTTAATTGAAGCGCATATTGTCACAGAACATATTTTATTACTCTGAATAGCTTTTTAATTACGTCATTATTTGAAATTTAATTAATTGAAGTATCGGCAGAAAGAATGTTTTATCAAAACAGTCGCTACCACTTATTGCACTACCAGATATCGCGACTTCTCCCACTTTTTGGCTCCAACTGCTCCCACCCGAATGGAGCCTAGCAAACTTTGTGGCTTAACATCTGAAAAAAGTAAACAAAGTAATTTGAAATCGGTTAAAGATTTCTTTTCAGTTTTTAAGTTCAAAATTTAAAAAATATTATCCGTTCATTTAGGTGTTGAAAGAAAAACTCTGAAGTAATTTGTAAAAAATAACATTAAATATTTGAGGGATATTATAGGATGTATTTTTTGTAATTATTTAGAATAACACATATTTTTGAGGAAAATATTTTTTAAAACAAAAAATTTCAAAAACTTTTTGGTTCTTTCAAAAATAAAATTTTCAGCTAAATTTCTTAACAAAATCCACTTTTGATTTTCTTCAATTTGTTCATAGATAGCTAAAAATGTCGAGTCGAATTCGTCTATTGTTTACATGGAATGGAAAATTTAGTGAAATATTCATTAGCGAATTTTAATATGTAGCGTTAGACTTTCTGGACTATAACGAAAACATTACAAAAAGATAGAAAGAAATCGGTTAATAACTTCAAAAGTTATTGCACTTTTGTTACGCTACAAAGTAGTCCAGTAATGTATTTTCTGGGACAAATTTAGTGGAAATACTAACCGATTTTTGTTAACTTTTTTTCCGTAATTCTAAAATTATATCACGAAATTGATTCAGCTCATTTAAATTTAATTGTGTCATACTTTCATAACTTCAGTTATTGTAGCAGGTCTCAATCTCAGAACAATGAAAGGCATTCATGCTAGGTGAAAAAAATAGTCCCATGCTCACAGCGGGACCCTGCCTTGGAGCCTACCGAGCTACCGGGCCCAGGGTGGCATCCCCCTACCGCCGGGTAGCCACCCTACCCAGGGTAGCAGTTTGGGAATCGCTGGTCTAGATCAGCGATTCCCAAACTACTACCGACTAGTGATGAGATATCGATATCGAAATATCGAAAATATCGATATTCAGAGACCGATATATCGATATTTCATATCGATATTTCATATCGATATTTACAAACCGATATATCAAAGACAATATCAATATTTTGTCATAATTTCGATGTCGACATCTCATCACTATTTTTTCACTTGGCAGAATGCGCTTTTCAGTTAAATAGTGAGTGAAAAAACAAACAAAAACTGAATGCAAGTAAGCGTAAGTAGACATTATATTTTTCATTAATTATTTATCTTTATATATTTCCTAATCTTTATTATGCGAATATTTGTAAGTACAGTGAAACACTTCAATAGCCCTCCCTTCTATAGTCACTCCGATAATTTACGCCGCTCTGTAGGTAGGTATAACAGGAACAGCGCGGGGGCCGCGGGATCTACGGTTGTCACTCAGGCGAGCAGCCAGGCGTGAACAAACAAAAGTGGAGCGGGCTACAATGAGTTAGTTCACAGTGACGCTTACAAATGTAATATAAATTTCGACTTAAAATCTTACGAATTTAAAGTGTTTCATATTGCACTCAAAATGGTATTTACATTAATTTTACTTGAAAGAATGTTGTCCATTACTATCCTATTTACGTGATACATATCTCTCTGTCTTGTGTGTTTTTACAGTTATTGGGCTAGGTTACTTTTTGGGGTGGGGGTGGGGGGATTACCTAAAGTTGTTAACTTAGTTTATGGACAGCCTCTTACATACAATATTCTTTTTTCATAAGAAAACAGTAATTACATTCTAAATTAATTACTGCCACGCAGTTACTACTGCCTCACTCAGGAGACTTCTTTAAAATATAGTTACTGTCTTTATTAAAAAACAAAAGTTCTACTTGTTTACATTTATTATCTTACAAATAATAAAACCAATTTATTTTGTTTAATTAGGCTAATAAACACTCACAGAAATCAACAAAAGATATGGAATTTAAAACCAAAGCAACAAATTTCGAAGTTTGTGTTGTAGAAGTTAACAAATAATAATGCAACACTTAGCAATGCATATTAAATGTAAGTCCTTTATTGTTTAAACAAAATATTTTGGTACAAGGTTATAGAAAATGATATGTTTGTTTTTGTACAAACTTAATTTCTGTTGCAGGTTTGAGGAGAAGAATGATCATACAAAAATGATTATATTAAACTATTTGGTTGCTTTAATACACTTGTTTTAATAATAATGTTTTTATACTCATCATAAGTATTTATTCGTCTAAAATAAAAAATATCAAAAATATCGATAATATCGATATTTTTTATCCGATGTATCGATTTTTCGATATTTAGTTTCCGATATATCGATATTTAAAATATTGATAATGAAATTTGAGGCTGTTTTAATAACTAAACTTCTAAAGACATGGCTCAATTCAATTCTAATTATCTGAATCATTCCCCTGATATAGTTTTAAGAAAGTGAAAAAAGTTGATGAAAATCATTTTTATTTTTCTCAATCGGCTCTAATTGTGGGTCCGGATGCAATAAGGGCACATAAAATTTTTTCGTACGAAAACGAAGTCCCCTGGAGGCTTTAGAAAAAATTTTCGAATTTTAATTTTCAAA